>NC_057802.1:2916660-2920435 GCF_018294505.1 Triticum aestivum | reverse complement strand
CTCTCTCTCTCTCTCTCTCTCTCTCTCTGCACCGTGTTGGTGTTGGCGACGACCCGAGGAATTGTCAAAGTCAAGCTCGTCTGACAATCCATGCATGCATCCCCCCATGCACGCACGACCTTGCAAGTTGCAAGGGAGCCCTTCTCTCGGCATTAAACCACAACCACAGCGGTTTCAACGCTTTGGCCCACGGTTTGAGTTTTTTTTTATCTCTCTTGCAGGCAAATTCGTCCGTTCGTTCGTTATGCAAAAAGGTTTTGATCCAGTTTTCACATTTGAAGAAAAAAAAATGGTGACCTATGGTTGGTCCCCTCACAAAAATGGACTGAGAACCACACAAATTAGCATATACTCCCTCCGCCCGGAAATACTTGTCATCGAAATGGATAAAAATGAATGTATCTAAAACTAAAATACGTCTAGATACATCAATTTCTCCGACAAATATTTCCGTACTGGGGGAGTATTTTTATATGCATCGATGCCACATGTCAAGAGAGAGAGCATCGGAACATACGAGGGCCCTGAAAACTCCTGTGCAACGTAACATCTTCAACCATGGTGATGAAGACAAGGTGACCATCCGCTGTAGAAATAGTCAAAGCAGCCAGACGAATGTCGAGGATGTAGTCGAACTTGAGTAAACAGTCATGCTGAATGCTCCCCAAAAAATTTATCACACCTTAATTAACAATCCTATACCATGTATACTGGCATTGGAGATGGATGAATCATATACATATATAGTTTTAGAAGACCAAGGGGACGATGATTGGTGAACTCCTTGCAGCCTCGCGGACCGCCGGCAAGAATTGGGAGCGACGGTAGGGCCGGTAACCAGCAGGTCGATTCCTTCCAGGCTATGGAGGCACCAGCAAGCCCCGAGTGGCGGCAACTGGCAAGAAACGGGAGCGGCGATGATGAAAAACGAAGACGATGAGACATCAATCGTGGTGTTTTTTTCTTGAGATAAATACATTCATGGTCACTGAAGTTGAGGTCAAAACACACTACGTCACTGAACTTTAAAATACGCTCAATACGGTCATTGAATACGAGTTGTGGTGATTATACGGTCACTGGTCAACCGTAGACCTCCGTATTTTGTCTAGTTGACCAGTCAACTGGTCTGTGTGCCAATCTTTGACAGGGCACGCTCTCTCTCTAACACATGGGTCCCACATGTCAGTCAGGCAGAAAACTAAGTGAAGCAAAACTTCCCGCTGTAGTTTGGAGTCGAAACTGCGACATACCGTTCGGGTCGATAGTGTTCGACCTAACCACCTCGCCTGGCGCCGGTCTGTGTTTTGCTGGGAATTTTCATACCTGTTGTACTTATTACTACGTGTTGTGTGCGGCTTGTTTTTAAAATTGTTCTCTGTAGCATTTTTTATGGGTATTAGGTCTGCGTAGCTGTGTGAGTGCATGCGTGTTAGTGTATGTGTTTTATTTGTGCTGTCTGGTTGTCAAATTATTTTCCCAAAAATTCAAAAAATGTTATCGAATTTGATTTTTTTTTGTGAATTTTAAAAACTATTCCCAAAAATATAAGCAAAATTCAAAACCAGGAAGACATGCACATGAATTGCACAAATTATTTGCCAATTTAAATATTCTCAAATTTCAAACCAGGAAGACATGTACACGCATTGCACACAAATTCAAAAAATAATAGCGAAATTTAGACATTATTCCTGAAAACATATTCACGAATTTAAAAAATGATCGTGAACCTAAAAAAACAAAACCGAAAGACAAAATACGTAAAAATAAAATAAAAAAGGTCGAAGAATAGCACGACCTGAAAGTTGTATCTGTGTGAGCTCCGGCTTGAAAAGTTTGATATTGATGCGTCATGCATGGATCCCTGCTCGAGTCGCTCGTGATCACCTGCCGGATCAGCCCCTCCAAGAACCTCATTACTTTGCCGCGATGGCCCTAGCTCCCGTCTTGTCCGTGTTCTAAGTCTGAGACCGCAGTTGCCTTCGTCTCGGGCCGGTCGTCGAGCAAAGACTACAAAGAGATGTTGCAGGAGATGTGGCAGGACGGCGCCATGGACAAGCTTCGTCGCGGCACAACGAACTGGGTGTCGCCTTAGGTAGGGCACGTGTCCATGCACCCGAGTGTGTGTGCATGCATGCGTTGTGTACATGTCCTGTGTGGATGCGCTGGTATTTGTACAAATGGCAAGGATTCATTTTGTATCATCTAAACGACTTGTCTCACGTGGTTAGCGCATGTGGTTTGCGGCAGGCAGATCCCTGGTTCGAGAATCCTCCCCAGCGAGCTTTGTTTTCGCTTTTTATTTGTTTATTTCGACAGCTGACAGGTGGGACCTTCACTGGATGCCAAGTTAGACTAGTTGACTAGTCAACCAGGTACATGCAGATAGAATACCGAGCACTACGATTAACCGGTGAGCGTATAATCACCCCAACTCATATTTAATGACTGTATTAAGCGTATTTTAAAGTCTAGTGACTGTAGTGTGCTTTGACTTCAACTTCAGTGACCATCATGTATTTATCTCTTTTTTCTTTGATAAGATTTTTTTGAACACAGTATAATTAAAGTCACTCACATATACAAGCATACACTCACCATATGTAAGTCACTTGAAAATTTATTTTGGTTAAGTCAATTTTTGGAAGCATTAGATTAAGATCGAACAATTTACATATAGTTGTTGTGTTTATATTGACATAATAGTGTTATTAAATCACAATCATATGCATGTAAGAACCCGCAAAATAAAGATGTAACTACACCAGCATCATTACATTCAGAAAAAGCTTTAATTAAGCAGACACAAAAATTGTAGCTTAGCTACATTGATATGTTTTTTTGAGTTGACGACATCTTGGTGAGTCGTCGCCATAGGCTCATCCCTAGCTACAAAGTTATGATTCCGAGCGCCTTCTCAAGGCTGGCCACGACGTCCGGCATTGACGGCCGGCCCTTTCCCCGCGGGTACATGCAGCGCTCCGCCGTGTGCGCCACCAGCTCCAGTTCCTCGAACTGCGGCAACGTCGCGGGGCGGCGGTCCAGCACATCCCGCAGCTTCCCGTCCCGTATGGCCAGGAGCGAGGAGTCCAGCTGCAGAGTGGCCGGATCCTCGCTCGTCAGCGCCTCTAGCATCGCCACACCTAAGCTGTACACGTCACTTGCCGGGCTCACACGCCCCGTTTCGAGGTACTCCGGGTCGAGGTACCCGGGCGTGCCGACGACCTTCTCGACCACCTGGCAGCCCGCCACTGCCGGCGCTTGCAGGACCGCCGCCCCGAATCCGGACAGGCGCGGCGTCCAGGTGGCGTTGAGGAGGATGTTGGAGCAGCTGACGTCGACGTGGATGATGCCGCTGCAGTGCAAGTGCTCGACTGCCCGGGACGCGCCCAGCAGCACCTCCACGCGGGTCATCCAGCACACCCTCGCCGGCGTCGAGCTAAAGCCGCCGCTCAGGCGCACGCACTACCGGAATCGCATCCTATGCTGACGGCCCTGACCGTCGTCGGCATAGCCCTGATTGGCCGTCGGGACAGGCCTATGCCGACGGCCCCCGTCGGCATAGGGCCGTCGGCAACATATCCGTCGGCGTAGCCCGGGAGGCCGTCGGCATAGAAAGGCCGTCGGCATAGAAAGACCGTCGGCATAGGCCCTATCCCGACGGTGTTCGTACATCTATGCCGACGGCCCTGGCCATCGGCAACGTTACCTCCTAACGGCGGCCGCCGTCAAGTGCTGACCAACGCCTGCTCGCCACGTGGCAGGTCTATGC
>NC_057802.1:2913662-2916323 GCF_018294505.1 Triticum aestivum | reverse complement strand
AGGCGTCACCCCTGGGGCAGGTCTATGCCGACGGCCTAGTTTCAAACTAAGCCGATGGCCAAGCCGTCAGCATAGGCCTGCCACATGGCAGCAACTGGGCTCTCCTGGGGCAGGGCTATGCCGACGGCCTGGCCGTCGGCTTAGGTTGAAACTATGCCGACGGCTAGGCCGTTGGCATAGACCTGCCATGTGTTAGCCACTGGGAGCTCACGCCAACTCTATGCCGACGGCAGGTTTCTATCTGCTTTTTTTTTTCTGTTTTGTTTCAGCTCAATTCATTTGAATATATACAACATATATAAGGATCATACATCAATATATGCATCACATAACAATAAGGAGCAGCATCACACAACAAATTCATCATCACACATCATAAGAAGCATCGCAAAGTATAAACATATAAGTATCATCACCACCAAAGCATAAAAGAATCTCACAAACAACAATAAGAAACATCACTAGCATATAAGTATCATCACCACCAAGACCGCCACAATGTGACCCAAAGGCTTAAGCGCCAGGACGTCGAGCACCGCGGAGGTCGTCACCGCCAAGACCGCCGAAGCCCAGGTCGTCACTGCTAGCGGCAGCGGTACCGCCAAGACCGCCTCCACCTCCGCCTCCGCCTCCATGGATCGGAGTGGTCAGGCTCCGTGACTCAGGAGTGCTGCGAAGACCACCGCCAACGGTTGATCCACCGGTTCCGTGGATGTTGAAAAGACATATTAATGGGATATATGACTGTGTTGAAAGGCATGATATGCTTTGAGTGAATAGATTGGGGATGAACTAATCGGCGAGGGGCCAGTGTCCTGTGCCACAAACTCCTCAAAGGTCAGCAACGTTGGTTGTGCTGGAGGACCCTCTGCTAATGGCCATTGAGGACACCCGCCGGCCGCTATTTCCTGAAAAGCGTGCTGCATCTGGCGATCCCTGTGCTGATGGTATGCATGAAGGCGGTCGTGCCACGCCATGGTCTCCTGGCGTGTGTACTCCATGTAGGCCTACAGTATGACATGATGAAACTCATAAAACTACTAAATGCGGAAAATAAAGTGAGCAATGAAGATAAAAGGGAAAATACTTACAGTTTGCTGCTCCTGAAAGAGGAACTGTGACGGTGCACTGCTCATGGGCCTGCTCGTGCGCTGGCTCAGGGTCGGGTCGATCTGACGGAGCTGTGTGTAGGAGATAGTAGGAGTGATCACAGCATCAAGAACCGCCTCCCGACCGTGCTCCTTCGGCCCCATGCCCACCACCACCCTTTCGTCCAGATCCGCCGCAATGGGGTCAGGTGTGTCAGGATGTAACTGCAGATACCCATCGGAGTAGGCCTTCTTCCTATGCGCGGTCTTCTTGCCGTAGTACTTGGGCTCGCCAGGCTTGGGGTCCTTCCGCGTATGGGCGATCTCCCACGCCTGCATGTGTGAGAGCGGTCGCTTCAGTTTCTCCTCCTGCACCACCAAACAGAGGTTAGTCATACATAAGAAAGTGATGGTAAATAGAAGAAGAAGAATGCTTAATGGGGTTAGTCATACATTAACTGCCTTGTGGAGATAGTGGTTTCGGTTTCCCTCAGCATGTACTCCCTCCTTCCCTCAGTTAGCCTTGTTTTTGACTCTCATAGCCGCCCAGGCTCCAGCCTCATCACACCAAAGATCCACCAATGCCGCCCAGGACTCGTCTTTTCCATAACACCAATTTGGTAACACCTACATAATGAAAGCATAATGGCATGTCAACACGAAACGGTGAAATGTACCACAAGGTAATGAAAGCATAATGAAAAATCTTTTATACTTACCTTCAAGAACTCGTCCCTCTCCAAGGTAATGCCCATCCTCCGCGCGTCTTCCTTGGTCATCTTCACACCAAGATAGTCGTGATGGTAGGTCGATATGGCCACATAGCGCACCTCGTACTGCATCTGGCGGGCCTTCTTCTTGCATTGGCGCAGCACGATCTCGTCCGCTCTGGCCCTGTGCTCCGGAAGAACTCGATAGAATTTCTACAATCATGCATGAAACAAGAATGGAAGAAGCCATGAGTTAAATCATTCATGAAACTAGAATGGACTTGTGCTTCTGAAGAGAACTCACCCAGAAAGTGGTGATCACGGCCTTGGCATGGGTCCCATGGTCCGCGTGGAGGGCCGCTTCCCAGTGCTCCCAGCTCGTGGCCAAGACCCGATGGTCCGGGTGCCTGACTGGATCCGGACAGTACAACCCCGGCCAGTGTAACTTCAGCAAGACGGTGATGAGGCCGTTGGGAATACGGACCCCTTTAGGATATATCCAGTTGCTGCAAAAGAATGAACTATTAGCATGTGACAAGCAAAATAAATAACAACCGGAATGAGCATGTGACAAGCAAAATAATGAAATTATTATAATGTGGCACTTACTCTTTCCCCGTGGGCTCAATGAGCCACTTCCGCTCCTCAGTAGCAGGAACCTGCTTTGGTAGCTTTGCGTTACCACGCAGCCACCCCTTGTTGTCAACCCCCTCCCCGCCACCACCATCATCCCCGCCACCACCCTCCTCCTCGCCTGCCTCCCCCTCCCCAACCTCCTCCTCCTCCTCTTCCTCCTCGTCCTCCTCCTCCACCTCCTCCTCGGCCCCATCCCGAACCTCCTCCTCCTCCTAGCCTGCCTTGTC
>NC_057802.1:2900005-2913235 GCF_018294505.1 Triticum aestivum | reverse complement strand
CTCCGACTAGGCAGGCCGACGACCTTGAGTAGGAAACCCACGCCGTCGGCCTTCCCCTTGCCCATGTTCCACGAACCTGCATTGAAAAGAGAATAAGCAATTAGTAAATTAATGAAATGAAGGAAAAGGCAT
Source organism: Triticum aestivum (assembly GCF_018294505.1). Lineage (NCBI taxonomy): Eukaryota > Viridiplantae > Streptophyta > Magnoliopsida > Poales > Poaceae > Triticum > Triticum aestivum. Next base: position 2,913,103 of record NC_057802.1, on the reverse strand, counting down.
GATAATAAACACATTAATAAAAATGCATAAAAAGGCATATTCCTAAACTATAGAAAAAAGACTTGAAACGTACATCTTGTAGAAACCATATGAATCATCACTGTTGTAACCTCTTTCTCGGTCCGTCTCATCATCACTATCAATCATACCATCTTCGTTGTCTGACGGAGGTGGAGGCTCTTCCTCGTCGTCAGCGTATTTGTTTAACTTTTCTAGCATAAGTATGTCATTTTCATTGACAATGGTCTCACCATCATTCCGTGCATCATCGTCGTTTGGATCAACATCATCATCACCCAATGGTCTAGCGTCATCGTTTCTAACCACATCATCATCATCAGGTTGCTCTTGATAGAACACTCCCTCGTATGTCATGGGGTTAATGTTGTAGTAATCATCTTCATTCGGGTTCGGTAGCTTACCATGTGGCGACATCTTGAACACAACTTCCCAACCCTTTAGGTACTCTTTCTGGCATGGGTAAGGCAGATAATATACTTGTGTAGCTTGGGTAGCCGCAATGAAGAGATCGACTCCGGCATAGACGGTTGATGGTTTAACTTCGACCAAACCAATGGAAGGCGTATGTTTTACCCCCTCCCGCGGATCGAACCATCGACATTTGAACACAGGCAGACTTAGGGTCTTGCGCCCCTGGTGGAATTTAATCTCGTATATATTTTGTACCCTTCCGTAGTAGTCTATTGAATTTTGACCGGGGGTGTACACTCCGGTATTTATAGTTTTGGGATCAGGCCGGCTGTTCTGGTGCTCCTCTATATGGAAGCGATACCCATTCACATCATACTTTTTACATGTCATGACGGCAGGGTCAAAACCCATGGAAACCCATCTCAATTCATCATCCATAGATATGTTCGGATCTTTTCCCTACAAGTATAATTGAAATTGTTGCGTGCATTAGTTAACTAATAAATGTTGAACTAGGTATTTAATAGGGGAGTGTGGAAAATTACTTTCTCCATGAACCAAGCAACAAAAATTTTACGTCCAGGGTTTCCATGACGGAGAAGAGTAAGTGCCTCCGCCTCAGTAGGAGGATTCATTCCCGTCCATTCCTGTTGAACGAAATCAATAAAAAAAGAAAAGCGGTGTTAGACCGGGAATAAGTGAACATAGAACATGATGATGTGGAAGACATAAAGGAATGGTGTAGTGGTATTACCTCATCCACACTTCCTCAACTTCCCTGATGTTGTGCAATATATAGAACATGAGGTCCTCCCACTCTTGTCGTGGCATGTTATAAGGTTTCGAGGCCCCAGCCCTCCCACCTTGCGCGTTGAATACATGGAGCCTGGGTTGATACTTCGGCTCTTCTATATTGTATCGAGGCACCTTATTATGCAGATGGGGAACGTGGTCTGGATAGTATGATGTCCTGAGGTCTGACACCTCCTCTAGGATAACTGCCTCAGCTATGGGAGCTTCAATCTTAGCTTTGTTTCCACATTTCTGTCGGAGATGCTTGTTCTGTCTCTCAGGGCCGTACTGCGAGCGATTCTGCACAGGCCCCCTCAACAATACCTCGTTCGCGAGGTGCAGAATGAGATGTGTCATCGGTGTAAAGAAGCCTAGCGGAAAGATCTTCTCTAGCTTGACTATCAACTCCGGTGCCTTCTTATGCAATTTTTCAATCACGTCTTTACTTACTTCTTTAGCACAGAGCGTGCGGAAGAAATGGCTTAGCTCGGCAAGCACTCGCCAGACATGCTCGGGGACATAGCCTCACGTTCACCGGCATTATCCGCTCAATCCATACATGGTAGTCATGACTCTTCAGGCCGGTCACTTTGCCCGTTGAAAGATTGACTCCCTTACTTATATTCGATGCATAACCATCGGTGAACTTCAAAATGTGTTTCATCCAGATAAGTACTTCCTTTTTTTCTGGCGGTTTAAGGACAAAGTCAGCATCTGGCTTGAACCAGTTTTTTCGACCGCCTGTGGGAGGCTTCATGTTCAGACGTGGTCTATCACAAATTCTCTGTTGATCGGCTCTAGCTTTAACGTTATCCTTCGTCTTATCAGGAATATTGAGGATCGTGCGGAAAAGGGACTCCGCCACATTCTTTTCGGTGTGCATCACATCGATATTGTAAGGAAGTTTGAGGTCCTTGAAATAGGGAAGCTGTGAGAAGGGGGTAATGTGAGTCCAGTTGTGCGTCTCACCATATCCCTCGAAGCCTTTGGCTTTGGCTTTGGCTTTGGCTTTGCCTTTGACTTTAGGCTGGAGAGCTTTTAGCTGAGCAAGAACATCTGCCCCCAAAAATGTTGGAATCTCGGTTACTTCATGAACAACCCGGCCTTTCATGAAGTTCTTCTTGTCTTCCCTGTCTGGATGGTCTGGAGGGAGGAACTGTCGATGCATGTCAAAGACTACATACTTGCCACCCTTACTCAGCCAAATCATTCGCAGAGCCTGCATGCACACTGGGCATGGCATCTTCCCACTTGTACACCATCCGCAGAATAGAGCATAGCCGGGAAAGTCATGCATGCAATAGTGCAACCAAACTTTCATCAAGAAATTTCTCTACAGATCCCGGTCGTATGTCAACGTCGGAAAGTACCAAGAATGGTGCAAAGCATCCACCAGCGGCTGCATAAACACACCCAATTGCTTCCCCGGATAATCAGGCCCCAGAATGATGAGCGACAAGAACATGGTCTTGCGTTGCATTAGGGCACCGGGAGGAAGATTGAGCGGAATTACAAACACGGGCCAACAGCTGTATGGATTGGACGACATACCATATGGATTCAACCCATCACCTGATATGGCTATTCTGACATTCCCAGCCTCGGCTGCTTCCTCGGGGTATTCTTCATCGAACGACTTCCATGCTTCCCCTTCCGATGGATGTACGTTTTTTTGGATTGTACCTTATACCTTCCTTGTGCCACTTCATCATTTTGGCAGACTCCTTCATGATGAAAAGGCGCTGCCGTCTTTTTATAAAATCAAGATACCGAAGAACCTTAATGGGGATGGTTAGCTGCTTTTTCTCACCATCCTCACCGACCACCTCAATGTACCGAGACGAACCGCACTGCCTATAGTACTTGTCATCCGCATACTCGTGCCTAAACAAAAGGCAATTCTTCGGGCAAACATCTATTTGCTCATAATCCATAGAGAGTGCCTTCATGATTTTCACTGTATCGTACATGCTTTTCGGCAGTTCATGACCCTTAGGGAGGCTGTTAGCCCATACTCCCAAGAATTCTTCGAAGCATTTCTGGCTACAGCCGTACTCAGCCTTGACTGCAATCAGTTACGAGATGGCATCCAGCTGAGATATTTTCGCACCCGCATAAAGAGGTTTCTTCGACGCGGCCAAGACCTCCAAGAAGGCCTTTGCGGTTGCCTCCGGCTCCTCCGGTTCATTCTCTGAAGGTGTCGCATTTGCCGTTTCTGCAACAATGACATCATCTAGCATGTCCCTGACTCGAGGATGTGTAGATTGAGTACGTTCTCCATTCTACCCCGTTCCGAGACAATATTTCGGCAGCACCTCCCCGCTGTTCTCCAGATACACGTCTCGACAAATAGCCGAGAGAATGTGCTTCGGAGAACAATGGGGAGGCGCCGCCGAAATCCTATCTCGGAACGGGGTAGAACATGGAGAACATACCCAATCTACACATCCTCGGGCTGTCCGTGGAAAACGCTGGACAATTCGAAAGAGCTGCGGTGATAAATATGCAATTGAATGCATATTTATCGATGCAACCCTTTCGGACGGGAGACGCCTAGGTTACGCCAATTGACTTGAGAATGAAATCTAGTCACATGAAAAAGGAGGTGATGGATTTGTAGCTCACCCTCCGCTGTAGAGGAAGTAGTCGAACAGCAGAGGGATGCTCAGGGGGACCAACGCGTCGGACAACGGTCACTCTGATGAAATGCGACACCACAAAGCCTGCAAATTCCATCGCGACAAAAAATTAGAACATCACAACTAATAGAACATCACAATATCATCATCATCGTCTAACAATCATCGAATCATAAAAAAAACATCATCATCATCCAAAAATTATGGAAGCATAAAAAACATCATCATCTATCATCAACATCATCATCTACCATCTGTCATCTATAATCATCATCATCTCAAAATCATCAACGCATAAAAAATCATCATTATCACTTCTCATCTAACAATCATCATCATCTCAAAAAAAATCCGTATGAACAAGTTATCTATCTATCTAACTACCATCTATGTGTCTAACTATCACATTTAGCCCTCTTATCCTCTGCAAAATCATGAAAAAAACAGAAAAAATGTTCTTGGGAGGGAAGGGGGCCGGACCTAACGGAGAGGAGGTCGAGGCGGCGGCTGCTCCGGGGAGGGAGCGCGGCGACTCCGGGCAAGAGGCCCTCGCCTCACTACCGAGCGGTGTTGGGTGGGGATGAGGTCGAGTCGGGGCGGGGTGGCGGCGTTGGGCGGGGACGAGGTCGGGGTGTTGGAAATATGCCCTAGAGGCAATAATAAATTGGTTATTATTATATTTCCTTGTTCATGATAATCGTTTATTGTCCATGCTAGAATTGTATTGATAGGAAACTCAGATACATGTGTGGATACATAGACAACACCATGTCCCTAGTAAGCCTCTAGTTGACTAGCTCGTTGATCAATAGATGGTTACGGTTTCCTGACCATGGACATTGGATGTCGTTGATAACGGGATCACATCATTAGGAGAATGATGTGATGGACAAGACCCAATCCTAAGCATAGCATAAAAGATCGTGTAGTTCGTTTGCTAGAGCTTTTCCAATGTCAAGTATCATTTCCTTAGACCATGAGATCGTGCAACTCCCGGATACCGTAGGAGTGCTTTGGGTGTACCAAACGTCACAACCTAACTGGGTGACTATAAAGGTGCATTACGGGTATCTCCGAAAGTGTCTGTTGGGTTGGCACGGATCGAGACTGGGATTTGTCACTCCGTATGACGGAGAGGTATCTCTGGGCCCACTCGGTAATGCATCATCATAATGAGCTCAATGTGACTAAGGAGTTATACGGGATCATGCATTACGGTACGAGTAAAGTGACTTGCCGGTAACGAGATTGAACAAGGTATTGGGATACCGACGATCGAATCTCGGGCAAGTAACGTACCGATTGACAAAGGGAATTGTATACGGGATTGATTGAATCCTCGACATCGTGGTTCATCCGATGAGATCATCGTGGAACATGTGGGAGCCAACATGGGTATCCAGATCCCACTGTTGGTTATTGACGGAGAGGCGTCTCGGTCATGTCTGCATGTCTCCCGAGCCCGTAGGGTCTACACACTTAAGGTTCGGTGACGCTAGGATTGTAGAGATATTAGTATGCGGAAACCCTAAAGTTGTTCGGAGTCCCGGATGAGATCCCGGACGTCACGAGGAGTTCCGGAATGGTACGGAGGTGAAGAATTATATATAGGAAGTCAAGTTTCGGCCATCGGGAAAGTTTCGGGGGTCACCGGTATTGTACCGGGACCACCGGAAGGGTCCCGGGGGTCCACCGGGTGGGGCCACCTATCCCGGAGGGCCCCATGGGCTGAAGTGGGAAGGGAACCAGCCCTTAGTGGGCTGGGGCTCCCCCCATGGGCCTCCCCCGTACGCCTAGGGTTGGAAACCCTAGGGTGGGGGGCGCCCCACTTGCCTTGGGGGTTAAGTTTCCCCCTGGCCGTCGCCCCCCCTTGCAGATGGGATCTAGGCTGGCGCCCCCCTCCCAGGGGGCCTATATATAGTGGGGGGGGGGAGGGAGGGCAGCAACATGACAGACCCTGGCGCCTCCCTCTCCCCCTGCAACACCTCTCCCTCTCGCAGAAGCTTGGCGAAGCCCTGCCGAGACCCCGCTACTTCCACCACCACGCCGTCGTGCTGCTGGATCTCCATCAACCTCTCCTTCCCCCTTGCTGGATCATGAAGGAGGAGACGTCGCTGCTCCGTACGTGTGTTGAACACGGAGGTGCCGTCCGTTCGGCACTCGGTCATCGGTGATTTGGATCACGGCGAGTTCGACTCCATCAACCCCGTTCATTGGAACGCTTCCGCTCGCGATCTACAAGGGTATGTAGATGCACTCCTTTCCCCTCGTTGCTAGTATACTCCATAGATGGATCTTGGTGATGCGTAGAAAAAATTTAAATTCTGCTACGATCCCCAACAGTGGCATCATGAGCCAGGCCTATGCGTAGTTACTATGCACGAGTAGAACACAAAGCAGTTGTGGGCGTTGATGTTGCCAATTCTTCTTGCCGTTACTAGTCTTATCTTGATTCGGCGGCATCGTGGGATGAAGCGGCCCGGACCGACCTTACATGTACTCTTACGTGAGACAGGTTCCACCGACTGACATGCACTAGTTGCATAAGGTGGCTAGCGGGTGTCTGTCTCTCCCACTTTAGTCGGATCGGATTCGATGAAAAGGGTCCTTATGAAGGGTAAATAGAAATTGGCATATCACGTTGTGGCTTTTGCCTAGGTAAGAAACGTTCTTGCTAGAATCCCATAGCAGCCACGTAAAACATGCAACAACAATTAGAGGACGTCTAACTTGTTTTTGCAGGGTATGCTATGTGATGTGATATGGCCAAAAAGGATGTGATGAATGATATATGTGATGTATGAGATTGATCATGTTCTTGTAAAAGGAATCACGACTTGCATGTCGATGAGTATGACAACCGGCAGGAGCCATAGGAGTTGTCTTAATTTATTGTATGACCTGCGTGTCAATGAAAACGCCATGTAATTACTTTACTTTATTGCTAACCGTTAGCCATAGTAGTAGAAGTAATAGTTGGCGAGACAACTTCATGAAGACACGATGATGGAGATCATGATGATGAAGATCATGGTGTCATGCCGGTGACGAAGGTGATCATGCCGCGCCTCGTATATGGAGATCAAAGGCGCAGGATGATATTGGCCATATCACGTCACTTTATGATTTGCATGTGATGTTTATCATGTTTACATCTTATTTGCTTAGAACGACGGTAGCATAAATAAGATGATCCCTCACTAAAATTTTAAGAGACGTGTTCCCCCTAACTGTGCACCGTTGCGAAGGTTCGTTGTTTCGAAGCACCACGTGATGATCGGGTGTGATAGATTCTAACGTTCGAATACAACGGGTGTTGACGAGCCTGGCATGAACAGACATGGCCTCGGAACACATGCGAAACACTTAGGTTGACTTGACGAGCCTAGCATGTACAGACATGGCCTCGGAACACAAGAGATCGAAAGGTCGAACATGAGTCGTATAGTAGATACGATCAACATGGAGATGTTCACCGATGATGACTAGTCCGTCTCACGTGATAATCGAACACGGCCTAGTTTGACTCGGATCATGTATCACTTAGATGACTGGAGGGATGTCTATCTGAGTGGGAGTTCATTAATCAGATGAACTTAATTATCATGAACATAGTCAAAAGGTCTTTGCAAATTATGTCATAGCTTACGCTTTAGTTCTACTGTTTAAGATATGTTCCTAGAGAAAATTTAGTTGAAAGTTGATAGTAGCAATTATGCGGACTAGGTCCGTAAACTGAGGATTGTCCTCATTGCTGCACAGAAGGCTTATGTCCTTAATGCACCGCTCGGTGTGCTGAAGCTCAGCGTCGTCTGTAGATGTTGCGAAACATCTGACATACACGTTTTGATGACTACGTGATAGTTCAGTGCGTAATGCTAACGGTTTAGAATTGTGGCACCAAAGACGTTTTGAAACGTCGCAGAACATATGAGATGTTCCGAAGACTGAAATAGGGATTTCAGACTAGTGCCCACGTCAAGAGGTATGAGACCTCTGACAAGTTTCTTAAGCATGCAAACTAAGGGAGAAAAGCTCAATCGTTGAGCATGTGCTCAGATTGTCTGAGTGCCACAATTGCTTGAATCGAATGGGAGTTACTCTTCCAGATGATAAAGTGATGGTTCTCCATAGTCACTGCCACCAAGCTATTAGAGCTTCGTGATGAACTATAACATATCAGGGATAGACATGATGATCCTTGAGCAACTCGCGATGTTTGACACCGCGAAAGTAGAAATCAAGAAGGAGCATCAATTGTTGATGGTTAGTAAAACCACTAGTTTCTAGAAGGGCAAGGGCAAAAGGGATACTTCATGAAACAGCAAATCATTTGCTGCTCTAGTGAAGAATCCCAAGGTTAAACCCAAACCCGAGACTAAGTGCTCCTGTAATGAGGGGAACAGTCACTGAAGCAGAACTACCCTAGATACTTGGTAGATGAGAAGGCAGGCAAGGTCGACAGAAGTATATTGGATATACATTATATGAATGTGTACTTTACTAGTACTCCTAGCAGCACCAGGGTATTAGATACCGGTTCGGTTGCTAAGTGTTAGTAACTCGAAATAAAAGCTGCGGAATAAACGGAGACTAGCTAAAGGTGAGATGACGATATGTGTTGGAAGTGTTTCCAAGGTTGATGTGATCAAGCGTCGCATGCTCCCTCTACCATCGAGATTGGTGTTAAACCTAAATAATTGTTATTTGGTGTTTGCGTTGAGCATAAACATGATTGGATTATGTTAGTCGCAATACGGTTATTCATTTAAGGAGAATAATGGTTACTCTGTTTATTTGAATAATACCTTCAATGGTCTTGCACCTAAAATGAATCTCGATCGTAGTGATACACATGTTCGTGCCAAAAGATATAAAATAGTAATGATAGTACCACATACTTGTGGCACTGCCATTTGAGTCATATTGGTATAGAACGCATGAAGAAACTCCATGCAGATGGATCGTTTGGACTCACTTGATTTTGAATCACTTGAGACATGCAAATCATACCACATGGGCAAGATGACTGAAAGGCCTCATTTCAGTAAGATGGAACAAGAGAGCAACTTATTGGAAGTAATACATTTTGATGTATGCAGTCCAATGAGTGCTGAGGCATGCAGTGGATATCGTTATGTTCTTACTTCACACATGATTTGAGTAGATGCTGAGAATATTTACTTGATGAAACACAAGTCTGAATTATTGAAAGGTTCAAGTAATTTCAGAGTGAAGTTGAAGATCGTCGTGACAAGAGGATAAAATGTCTATGATACGAACATAGAGATATCTGAGTTACGAGTTTGGCACACAATTAAGACATTGTGGAAAGTGTTTCACAATTAATACCGCCTGGAACACCACAGTGTGATGGTGTGTCCGAACATCATAACTGCACCCTATTGGATATGGTGCATACCATGATGTCTCTTATCTAATTACAACTATCGTTTATGGGTTAGGCATTAGAGATAACTGCATTCACTTTAAAAGGGGCACCACGCAATTCCGTTGAGACGACACCGTTTAGAGAAACCTAAGTTGTCGTTTCTTAAAAGATTGGGGCTGCGATGCTTATGTGAAAGAGTTTCAAGCTGATAAGCTCGAACCCAAAGCGGATAAATGCATCTTCATAGAAAACCCAAAACAGTAGGGTATACCTCCTATTTCAGATTTGGAAGCAAAAGTAATTGCTTCTAGAAACGAGTCCTTTCTCGAGGAAAAGTTTCTCTCGAAAGAAATGAGTGGGAGGATGGTGGAGACTTGATAAGGTTATTGAACCATCACTTCAACTAGTGTGTAGCAGGGAACAGGAAGTTGTTCCTGTGGCACCTACACCAATTGAAGTGGAAGCTTATGATAGTGATCATGAAACTTCGGATCAAGTCACTACCAAACCTCGTAGGTCGACAAGGATATGTACTACTCCTGAGTGGTACGGTAATCCTGTCTTAGATATCATGTTGTTAGACAACAATGAACCTACGAGCTATGGAGAAGCGATGGTGGGCCCATATTCCGACAAATGGTTAGAAACCATGAAATCCGAGATAGAATCCATGTATCAGAACAAAGCATGGACTTTGGTGAACTTGCCCGATGATCGGCAAGCCATTGAGATAAATGGATCTTTAAGAAGAAGACGGACGTGGACGGTACCGTCTATTAAGCTCGACTTGTGGCAAAGAGTATTTTCACAAGTTCAAGGAGTTGACTACGATGAGATTTTCTCATCCGTAGCGATGCTTAAGTCTGTCGGAATCATGTTAGCATTAGCTGAATTTATGAAATCTGGCAGATGGATGTCAAAACAAGTTTCCTTACCAGTTTTCGTCAGGAAAGGTTGTATGTGATACAATCAGAAAGGTTTTGTCGATCCTAAGGATGCTAAAAGGTATGCTAGCTCCAGCGATCCTTCCATGGACTAGAGCAAGCATCTCGGAGTCAGAATATACGCTTTGATGGATTGATCAAAGTTTTTGGGTTTATACAAAGTTTGTTAGAAACTTGTATTTACAATAAAGTGAGTGGGAGCACTACAACATTTCTGATAAGTATATGTGAATGACATATTGTTGATCCGAAATGATGTAAAATTTCTGGAAAGCATAAAGGGTTGTTTGAAAGGAGTTTTTCAAAGGAAGACCTGGATACAGCTGCTTACATATTGGGCATCAAGATCTATAGAGATAGATCAAGACGCCTGATGATACTTTCAAAGAACGCACACCTTGACATGATTTTGAAAGAGGTCAAAATAGATCAGCAAAGAAGGAGTTCTTGGCTGTGTTACAAGGTGTGAGTATTGAGTAAGACTCAAGACCTGACCACATCAGAAGAGAGAGAAAGGACGAAGGTCGTCCCCTATGCTTTAGACGTAGGCTCTATAGTATGCTATGCTGTGTACCGCACATGAAGTGTGCCTTGCCATGAGTTGGTCAAGGGGTACAATAGTGATCCGGGAACGGATCACATGACAGCGGTCGAACTTGTCCTTAGTATCTAGTGGACTAAGGAATTTTCTCGATTATGGAGGTGAAAAGGAGTTCATCGTAAAGGGTTACGTCGATGCGAACTTTGACACTAATCCGGATGACTCTGAGTAGTAAACCGGATTCGTATAGTAGAGCAGTTATTTGAAATGGCTCCAAGTAGCGCGTGGTAGCATCCACAAGATGACATAGATATTCGTAAAGCACACACGGATCTGAAAGGTTCAGACCCGTTGACTAATAACCTCTCTCACAAGCATGACATGATCAAACCAGAACTCATTGAGTGATAATCACATAATGATGTGAGCTAGATTGTTGACTCTAGTGAACTCTTTGGATGTTGGTCACATGGTGATGTGACCTGTGAGTGTTAATCACATGGTGATGTGAACTAGATTATTGACTCTAGTGCAAGTGGGAGACTGTTGGAAATATGCCCTAGAGGCAATAATAAATTGGTTATTATTATATTTCCTTGTTCATGATAATCGTTTATTGTCCATGCTAGAATTGTATTGATAGGAAACTCAGATACATGTGTGGATACATAGACAACACCATGTCCCTAGTAAGCCTCTAGTTGACTAGCTCGTTGATCAATAGATGGTTACGGTTTCCTGACCATGGACATTGGATGTCGTTGATAACAGGATCACATCATTAGGAGAATTATGTGATGGACAAGACCCAATCCTAAGCATAGCATAAAAGATCGTGTAATTCGTTTGCTAGAGCTTTTCCAATGTCACGTATCATTTCCTTAGACCATGAGATCGTGCAACTCCCGGATACCGTAGGAGTGCTTTGGGTGTACCAAACGTCACAACGTAACTGGGTGACTATAAAGGTGCATTACGGGTATCTCGGAAAGTGTCTGTTGGGTTGGCACGGATCGAGACTGGGATTTGTCACTCCGTATGACGGAGAGGTATCTCTGGGCCCACTCGGTAATGCATCATCATAATGAGCTCAATGTGACTAAGGAGTTAGCCACGGGATCATGCATTACGGTACGAGTAAAGTGACTTGCCGGTAACGAGATTGAACAAGGTATTGGGATACCGACGATCGAATCTCGGGCAAGTAACGTACCGATTGACAAAGGGAATTGTATACGGGATTGATTGAATCCTCGACATCGTGGTTCATCCGATGAGATCATCGTGGAACATGTGGGAGCCAACATGGGTATCCAGATCCCGCTGTTGGTTATTGACCGGAGAGGCGTCTCGGTCATGTCTGCATGTCTCCCGAGCCCGTAGGGTCTACACACTTAAGGTTCGGTGACGCTAGGGTTGTAGAGATATTAGTATGCGGAAACCCGAAAGTTGTTCGGAGTCTCGGATGAGATCCCGGATGTCACGAGGAGTTCCGGAATGGTCCGGAGGTGAAGAATTATATATATGAAGTCAAGTTTCGGCCACCGGGAAAGTTCCGGGGGTCACCGGTATTGTACCGGGACCACCGGAAGGGTCCCGAGGGTCCACCGGGTGGGGCCACCTATCCCGGAGGGCCCCATGGGCTGAAGTGGGAAGGGAACCAGCCCTTAGTGGGCTGGGGCGCCCCCCATGGGCCCTCCCCTGCGCCTAGGGTTGGAAACCCTAGGGTGGGGGGCGCCCCACTTGCCTTGGGGGGTAAGTTTCCCCCTGGCCGCCGCCCCCCCCCCCTTGCAGATGGGATCTAGGCCGGCGCCCCCCTCCCAGGGGCCTATATATAGCGGGGGGAGGGAGGGCAGCAACATGACAGCCCCTGGCGCCTCCCTCTCCCCCTGCAACACCTCTCCCTCTCGCAGAAGCTTGGCGAAGCCCTGCCGAGACCCCGCTACTTCCACCACCATGCCATCGTGCTGCTGGATCTCCATCAACCTCTCCTTCCCCCTTGCTGGATCAAGAAGGAGGAGACGTCGCTGCTCCGTACGTGTGTTGAACACGGAGGTGCCGTCCGTTCGGCACTCGGTCATCGGTGATTTGGATCACGGTGAGTACGACTCCATCAACCCCGTTCATTGGAACGCTTCCGCTCGCGATCTACAAGGGTATGTAGATGCACTCCTTTCCCCTCGTTGCTAGTATACTCCATAGATGGATCTTGGTGATGCGTAGAAAATTTTTAAATTCTGCTATGATCCCCAACACGGGGAGGGGCGGCGGCCAGAGCGGGGACGAGGTCGAGCCGGGGCGGCGGCGTTGGGCGGCGACGAGTTTGGGGCGGGGACGAGGTCGGGACGGGGAGGGGCG
>NC_057802.1:2894074-2899995 GCF_018294505.1 Triticum aestivum | reverse complement strand
CCGGGGCGTGGACGAGGTCGGGGCGGGGCGGCGGCCGGGCGGGGCGGCGGCGTTGGGTGGCGGCGGCTATTGGGGTCGAGAGAGAAGTTGGGGTCGGGGTGAGACAGAGCGGGAACGGGTGGAGGAGGATGAACAACGAGTGGATAAGGTCACCCCTATGCCGACGGCCTGGCCGTCGGCATAGGCTGGGTCCACAAGTCAGTGGAGCGGGAGGAGTGGATAAGGTGGCCGTATGCCGACGGCCCGTCTGCCACGTCATCGATCCGTGTGCCATGCCACGTCATCGATCCGTGGGACTGCACCTCCGTGTGTGCACAGATATGTCGACGGCCTTGCCGTCGGCATACATTTATTTTACTTTATTTTTTTATTTTTACTTTATTTTAGTTTTTGTTTTTGCATAAGATAATTATGCCTTATCTAAAAAAATTCCCTGATGGTATATCGATTGCCCCCCGTTACGAACGTCGCTATCGCCGTGTCACGGAGGGGGGAAACGGTCGACGCGTAGGGAATTCTGGTTGGTGGGGGGATTCGGGGTGTAGCTATGTCACCGAAACATCGCACGGGTCCCGATGCATATGTGAAAGTGTTCAGGCATGCGTAGACGCCCGTCTTGGGACTCCGCGGTGTGCCCCCTTGCACGCAAGGCAGTGCCGCCGTCACTTGGAGCGGGCCAAACCCCGGAGACGCGTGGCGCCTCTTCGGACATGCCACCACACCGTACGACATGTATGAGGTCCCGGTGTGACGCTCGGGTGGCATTGCTACCCCCGTAGCCCCCCCGTCCCGCCTAACCCTGTAGCGTTTGACCACGGGATCTAGCCCTTTGACTTTGCACGGACGGGCTTTGAGCAGTGGACCTATCCACCCGGTTGTGTTAGGTCAGCCCATAGGAACACTTTGGAGCAACATCCGGGCCAGACCCATAGCCCTTGGACTTTGGAACACTTTGCGCGGAGGGGATCTTGCTCTGGGTCTGGCCCGGATGTTACTCCAAAGTGTTCCCATGGTCTGACCTAACACAACCGGGTGGATAGGTCCACTGCTCAAAGCCCGTCCGTGCAAAGTCAAAGGGCTAGATCCTGCGATCAAACGCTACAGGGCTAGGCAGGACGGGGGCCCGGGGGGGGGGGGGTAGCAATGCCACCCGAGCATCGCACCGGGCCCTTATACATGCGGGGTGGTGTGGTGGCATGTCCGAAGAGGCAGCACGCGTCTCCGGGGTGTGCCCCCCTCACGGACGGCGATGACACGTTAGTAGACGTTCTGCGGTAACGATGCGGCGTGAATATTATTAAATACTCGGAGCGCGATAAAATCATGAGTTTCTTACACGACGTGGGCACATGTGCTGTAGGACTGATGGTAATTTTTCATAATTGTTCGTGATGGAGTAGTATCTGAACAATTCCCTCTACGCGGATTGCTCTTCGCGTGTCTACGACTATGGCCGGCGGCCTTCGGGGGCTACCATGCCGCCAAATCATGCGTAGGCGGCCTCTCACAAGTCTGGAAGTGTTGTGGCGGGTGCAAACGCCCGGCACGCGTCTCCGGGGTGTGCACCCCCCTCACGGACGGCGCCGCCGGCACCTGGAGGGGGGAAACGGACGCGTCGGGTCTACACGAGGGGATCTTGCTGTGGGTCTGGCCCGGATGTTACTCCAAAGTGTTCCTATGGGCTGACCTAACACAACCGGGTGGATAGGTCCACTGCTCAAAGCCCGTCCGCGCAAAGTCAAAGGGCTAGATCCCGTGGTCAAACGCTACAAGGTTAGGTGGGACGGGGGCCCTGGGGGGTAGCAATGCCACCCGAGCGTCAAACCGGGCCCTCATACATGCGGGGTGGTGTGGTGGCATGTCCGAAGAGGCGGCACGCGTCTCCGGGGTGTGCCCCCCCTCACGGACGGCGATGACACGGTAGTAGACGTTCTGCGGTAATGATGCGGCGTGAATATTATTAAGTATTAAGTAATCGGAGCGCGATAAAATCACGAGTTTTTTACACGACGTGGGCACATGTGTTGTAGGACTGATGGTAATTTTTCATAATTGTTCGTGATGGAGTAGTATCTGAACAATTCCCTCTACGCGGATTGCTCTTCGCGTGTCTACGACTGTGGCCGGCGGCCTCCGGGGGCTAGCATGCCGCCAAATCTTGCGTAGGCGGCCTCTCAGAGGTCTGGAAGTGTTGTGGCGGGTGCAAACGCCCGGCACGCGTCTCCGGGGTGTGCCCCCCTCACGGACGGCGCCGCCGCCGGCACCTGGAGGGGGGAAACGGACGCGTCGGGTCTACACGGAGGGGATCTTGCTGTGGGTCTGGCCCGGATGTTACTCCAAAGTGTTCCTATGGTCTGACCTAACACAACCGGGTGGATAGGTCCACTGCTCAAAGCCCGTCCGTGCAAAGTCAAAGGGCTAGATCCCGCGGTCAAACGCTACAGGGCTAGGCGGGACGGGGGCCCTGGGGGTAGCAATGCCACCCGAGCGTCGCACCGGGCCCTCATACATGCAGGGTGGTGTGTAACGCCCACGATGCGGCTATATCTCCCACGTGTCGAGGCACGACTTAGAGGCATAACCGCATAGTGGTTTTGTCGCAAGAAGGGTTATCTTCACACAATCCCATGTAATGAACAAGAATGGGATAAAGAGTTGGCTTACAATCGTCACTTCACACATTACATAAATAAATATCATACATCATCCAAAATACAAACATACAGACCGACTACGGTCAAATCCAGATGAAAATAAGACAACCCCAAATGCTAGATCCCCGATCGTCCCAACTGGGCTCCACTACTGATCATCAGGAAAAGACACATAGTAACGACGGCGTTCCTCATCGAACTCCCACGTGAGATCGACGCCATCATCTGCACTGGCATCGTCGGTACCTGCATCTGTTTTGGTAGAATCTGTGAGTCACGGGGACTCAGCAATCTCACACCCGCGAGATCAAGACTATTTAAGCTTATAGGAAAGGGAGGTGTAATAAGGTGGAGCTGCAGCGGCAAAAGTATATATGGTGGCTAACTTGCGCAAATGAGAGCGAGAAGAGAAGCAACGGAACGGACGTCATCTAGCAATGACCAAGAAGTGATCCTAAACACCTACTTACGTCATACATAACACAGACCGTGTTCACTTCCCGGACTCCGCCGAGAAGAGACCATCACGGCTACACACGCAGTTGATGTATTTTACTTGGGTCAAGTGACAAGTTATCTACAACCGGACATTAACAAATTCCCATCTGCCTCATAACTGCGGGCACGGCTTTCGAAAGATATTACCCTGCAGGGGTGTCCTAACTTAGCCCATCATAAGCTCTCATGGTCAATGAAGGATAAACCTTCTCCCGGAAAACCCGATCAGTCTCTGAATCCCGGTTTACAAGACATTTCGACAATGGTAAAACAAGACCAGCAAAGCTGCCTGAATGTGCCCACAAATCCCGATAGGAGCTGCACATATCTCTTTCTCAGGGCACACCGGATAAGTCAAGCTACGAGTAAAACCAGACCTCGAGTTTCCCCGAGGTGGCCCCGCAGGCTGCTCGGTTCGGACCAACACTCGAAGGAGCACTGGCCCGGGGCGGTTAAAATAAGATGACCCTCGGGCTCTAGAAAACCCGGGGGAAAAAGGCGTAGGTCGCAAATGGTAAAACCAAGGTTGGCCTTGCTAGAGGAGTTTTATTCAAGGCGAACTGTCAAGGGGGTCCCATAAATCACCCGACCGTGTAAGGAACGCAAACTCAAGGAACATAATCCCGGTATATCAGTAACTAGGGCGGCAAGAGTGGAACAAAACACCAGGCATAAGGCCGAGCCTTCCACCCTTTACCAAAATATATATAGATGCATTAATTAAATAAGAGATATTGTGATATCCCAACATATCCATGTTCCGACATGGAACAAACTTCAACTTCACCTGCAATTAGCAACGCTATAAGAGGGGCTGAGCAAAAGCGGTAACTTAGCCAAACAACGGTTTGCTAGGAAAGGATGGTTAGGGGCTGCCATGGATAAAATAGGAGACATGATATAGCAAGTGATAGGTAGCGGAGCATGGCAATAGAGCGAGCAACTAGCAAAGCAAAAATAGAAGTGATTTCGAGGGGCGGTCATCTTGCCTGCAAGATTCTCAGAGTTGTCGAAAGCTTGATCCTCGTAAGCGTACTCGACAGGTTCCTCATTCACGAACTCGTCTCCCGGCTCTACCCAAGACAAGAACACAACCAAACGGAACCACAATCAACAACGAGAAATGCACAAGCAACATGATGCAAAACATGTATGATATGCGAGATATGATATGCGATGCATATGCGTGCTCCGGAAGGAAAATGATGAACATGGTAGTAACTTGGCAAACCAAGCATGCCACTGGAAATATGAGATGATTTCGGTCGAAATCGATATAAAGATCACCGGAATCGGATGCACGGTTTGCAAATGGCAAGCAAAACAAGTATGACACTAATCTGCGATAAACAGCAAGATAACACTTAAAATGCAACAAGTAACAAAGCTACAGCACCCCAACATAGCAACAAAGCACATGGCAGTAATCTACAGGAGATTCTTGACAAAAGATGAACACTGAGCTATGGCTAGTTCACAACATATCAAGCTCAAACAAGCATGGCAAAAGTGCAAAAGATTACAGGTTCACAGACTTGGTGAAAAACTGGACATGGCAGAAAACAGTATCAGGTAGCAATGTTCAGAGCACGAAATCAACATGCTACAGGAACTTAACATAGCAAAACAAGGCATGGAAGTGTTATACTAAATGCACATGACAAAAGTCCCTTACTGACCATAAGACAAAAAGGACCAGAGGATATGATGGCAAGCATGTAAACATAGCAAGTTTCGTTATCAGGTTTCAGACTTAGCAGAAAACAGAGCATGGCAGAAATAATAATATGTAGGTCTCTTCGTGAGCTTGATGCACTCACTACAGAGCAATGCATGACAAACCAAGCATACCTACAGCAAGATAGCATGCTTATGAAGC
Organism: Triticum aestivum; assembly: GCF_018294505.1. Classification (NCBI taxonomy): domain Eukaryota; kingdom Viridiplantae; phylum Streptophyta; class Magnoliopsida; order Poales; family Poaceae; genus Triticum; species Triticum aestivum. Next base: position 2,894,964 of record NC_057802.1, on the reverse strand, counting down.
TATCCATGGCAAGAACAATTGCATAGTATGCATGGATACCCTAAAATAAGCTTCGCAAAAATGCATGTCATGTTAAGAATCTGCCAGAAATATTTTATAGCAAAAGTAGAGCAAGATTGAGTCATGCTATGGCACTCCATAATTGAAAAACGTTACAGGAATTGATCCATTACAACAATATCTACAAAACATCCTTACTGAACATCTCTAAAATATGCATGGATCTCTCTGTAGCATCAAGTTTACATGGCAACAAAATAACAGCAGACAAGGACTTAGAGAAATCACCAAGTCCCTGAAATCAGAAACATTACGGGGCCTACTTTGCATGCTTGTGCTAGTCACCACATAGATCACAAAAATACATGGACTACATCACTGGAAAGATGGCATGGCATACAATAAAACACATGTAGAGCTCATGCTCATAAGATGCACAGATTAAATGATACAAAAATGACAAATCTCCAAGTTCTGATAAGAACCAGAGAATAACAGCAACTAGCCCTCTTCCAACAGATATTTGGGCATCAAGATGACCTCTAATGAACATGGTGCAATTGAACAAAATGAAGAGCATCATGAGACGAACAATTTGACATATTACACGCATGAATCGGAGCTACATGCACGGAGTTATGGCAATACGAACAGAGCAAGATGCTGTAGATTTTTAGGACTTAGAGAAAAAGAGGGGGGCGAGAAAGTCAACTGTACAGAGGTTTGGATCCAGATCGGGGGAGCTCCTCGAGCTCGCCCTCGTCGGCGGCGATGGAGGATGGGAGAGGAGGCCGGAGCTCCTGCGGAGGGAGGAGGCGGCGGGGCCCCGGGCTGCGGCCGGAGGAGGAGGCCGGCGGCGGCAGAGGGGGGCGGCGGCGCGCGGGCACGGC
>NC_057802.1:2892005-2893828 GCF_018294505.1 Triticum aestivum | reverse complement strand
GGGCTCGCGGGCCGGCGCGGTGGAGAAGGCGGCGGCGACACGTGGCAGCTCCGGACTGGTCGGGCGGCGCGGCGGACGTTGTCCGGCCGGATCGGACACGTCCGGCGCGGCGCGGAGGGAGTTTCTAGGGTTTCGTCTGCGATTCCGTTTTTCGGGGGAGATGGAGTTTTATAGGTAGAGGGAGCTAGGAGACTCCAAATGAGGTGCGGTTTTCGCCCACACGATCGTGATCGAACGACCTAGAGCATGGAAGAGAGTTTGGTGGGGTTTGGGCTGGTTTTAGAGGGGGTTTTTGCTGGACACTCAAATGGACTTTGCGGATGCCCGGTTAACCGTTGGAGTACCAAACGACCTCGGAATGGAACGAAACTTGACCGGTAGTCTCCGGGTGGTATATTAAGGCCACTTGACAAGCCTCGGTCCATTCCGAGAAAGTTTGACACACGCACACGAAAAAAACAAGAGGGGTGCATAGCAGGAGATATGAGCGCCGGATTGGAAAACGGACAACGGGGAAAATGCTCGGATGCATGAGACGAACACGTATGCGAATGCAATGCACATGATGACATGGTAAGAAAATGCATGACATGACAAAATACAAAACGAAAGACAAAACCCGACAACGGAGGGAAAATTATAACACATCGCCGGAAATGGCAAGAGTCGGAGTTACAAATATGGCAAGTTACATGCGGGGTGTTACAGTGGTGTGTGTTGGAAATATGCCCTAGAGGCAATAATAAATGGTTATTATTATATTTCTTTGTTCATGGTAATTGTCTATTGTTCATGCTATAATTGTGTTATCCGAAAATCGTAATACATGTGTGAATACATAGACTACAACGTGTCCCTAGTAAGCCTCTAGTTAACTAGCTCGTTGATCAACAGATAGTCATGGTTTCCTGACTATGGACATTGGATGTCATTGATAACGGGATCACATCATTAGGAGAATGATGTGATGGACAAGACCCAATCCTAAGCATAGCTCAAAGATCGTGTAGTTCGTTTGCTAGAGCTTTTCCAATGTCAAGTATCTTTTCCTTAGACCATGAGATCGTGCAACTCCCGGATACCGTAAGAGTGCTTTGGGTGTGCCAAACGTCACAACGTAACTGGGTGACTATAAAGGTACACTACGGGTATCTCCGAAAGTCTCTGTTGAGTTGGCACGGATCGAGACTGGGATTTGTCACTCCGTATGACGGAGAGGTATCTCTGGGCCCACTCGGTAATGCATCATCATAATGAGCTCAATGTGACTAAGGAGTTAGTCACGGGATCATGCATTGCGGTACGAGTAAAGAGACTTGCCGGTAATGAGATTGAACAAGGTATTGGGATACCGACGATCGAATCTCGGGCAAGTAGCATACCGGTTGACAAAGGGAATTGTATATGGGATTGACTGAATCCTCGACATCGTGGTTCATCCGCTGAGATCATCGTGGAACATGTGGGAGCCAACATGGGTATCCAGATCCCGCTGTTGGTTATTGACCGGAGAGGCGTCTCGGTCATGTCTGCATGTCTCCCGAACCCGTAGGGTCTACACACTTAAGGTTCGGTGACGCTAGGGTTGTAGAGATATGAGTATGCCGAAACCCGAAAGTTGTTCGGAGTCCCGGATGAGATCCCGGACGTCACGAGGAGTTCCGGAATGGTCCGGAGGTGAAGAATTATGTATAGGAAGTCCAGTTTCGGCCACCGGGAAAGTTTCGGGGGTTATCGGTATTGTACCGGGACCACCGGAAGGGTCCCGGGGGTCCACCGGGTGGGGCCACCTATCCCGGAGGGCCCCATGGGCTGAAGTGGGA
>NC_057802.1:2890647-2891710 GCF_018294505.1 Triticum aestivum | reverse complement strand
CCATAGATGGGATCCAGGCCGGCGCCCCCCTCCCAGGGGGCCTATATAAAGGGGGGAGGGAGGACAGCAATACTACAACGTTTGGCGCCTCCCTCCTCCCCTGCAACACCTCTCCCTATCGCAGAAGCTTGGCGAAGCCCTGTCGAGATCCCCGCTACTTCCACCACCACGCCGTCGTGCTGCTGGATCTCCATCAACCTCTCCTTCCCCCTTGCTGGATCAAGAAGGAGGAGACGTCGCTGCTCCGTACGTGTGTTGTACGCGGAGGTGCCGTCCGTTCGGCACTAGGTCATCAGTGATTTGGATCACGACGAGTACGACTCCATCAACCCCGTTCATTGGAACGCTTCCGCTCGCGATCTACAAGGGTATGTAGATGCACTCCTTTCCCCTCGTTGCTAGTATACTCCATAGATGGATCTTGGTGATGCGTAGGAAATTTTAAAATTCTGCTACGATCCCCAACAGTGTGGTGGCATGTCCGAAGAGGCAGCACGCGTCTCCGGGGTGTGCCCCCCCTCACGGACGGCGATGACACGGTAGTAGGCGTTTTGTGGTAACGATGTGGCGTGAATATTATTAAATACTCGGAGCGCGATAAAATCATGAGTTTTTTACACGACGTGGCCACATGTGTTGTAGGACTGATGGTAATGTTTCATAATTGTTCGTGATGGAGTAGTATCTGAACAATTCCCTCTACGCGGATTGCTCTTCGCGTGTCTACGACTGTGGCCGGCGGCCTCCGGGGGCTACCATGCCGCCAAATCATGCATAGGCGGCCTCTCACAAGTCTGGAAGTGTTGTGGCGGGTGCAAACGCCCGGCACGCGTCTCCGGGGTGTGCCCCCCTCACGGACGGTGCCGCCGCCGGCGCCTGGAGTGGGGAAACGGACGCGTCGGGTCTACACGAGGGGATCTTGCTGTGGGTCTGGCCCGGATGTTACTCCAAAGTGTTCCTATGGGCTGACAAAACACAACCGGGTGGATAGGTCCACTGCTCAAAGCCCGTCCGCGCAAAGTCAAAGGGCTAGATCCCGTGGTCAAACGCTACAGGGTTAGGC
>NC_057802.1:2885634-2890380 GCF_018294505.1 Triticum aestivum | reverse complement strand
ACATGCGGGGTGGTGTGGTGGCATCTCCGAAGAGGCCGCACGCGTCTCCAGGGTGTGCCCCCCCTCACGGACGGCGCCGCCGCCGGCACCTGGAGGGGGAAACAGACGCGTCGGGTCTACACGGAGGGGATCTTGCTGTGGGTCTGGCCCGGATGTTGCTCCAAAGTGTTCCTATGGGCTGACCTAACACAACCGGGTGGATAGGTCCACGGCTCAAAGCCCGTCCGTGCAAAGTCAAAGGGCTAGATCCCGTGGTCAAACGCTACAGGGTTAGGCGGGACGGGTGGCCTACGGGGGTAGCAATGCCACCCGAGCGTCGCACCGGGACCTCATACATGCCGTACGGTGTGGTGGCATGTCCGAATAGGCGCCACGCGTCTCCGGGGTTTGGCCCGCTCCAAGTGACGGCACTGCCTTGCGTGAAGGGGGGGCACACCACGGAGCCCCAAGACGGGCGTCTACGCATGCCTGAACACTTTCAGATATGCATCGGGACCCGTGCGATGTTTCGGTGACATAGCTACACCCCGAATCCCCCCACCAACCAGAATTCCGTCCGCGTCGACCGTTTCCCCCCTCCATGACACGGCGATAGCGACGTTCGTAACGGGGGGCAATCGATATACCATCGGGGAATGTTTTTTAGATAAGGCATAATTATCTTATGCAAAAACAAAAACTAAAATAAAGTAAGAATAACAAAATAAAGTAAAAATAAAAAATGAAGTAAAAATAAAACAATAAAGTAAAATAAATGTATGCCGACGGCTGCACACACGGAGGTGTAGTCCCACGGATTGATGACGTGGCATGGCACACAGATCGATGACGTGGCAAACGGGCCTATGCCGACAGCTATGCCGTAGGCATACCTTTGCCATAGATAGTATAAAGCAAAAATTAAAAATAAAACTAAATAAAAATATGCCGACGGCAAGGCCGTCGGCATAGCTGCGCACACGAATCGATGACGTGGCAGAGGGGCATGGGCCAGGTCTATGCCGACGGCTATGCCGTAGGCATACCTCTGCCATAGATATGCCGACGGCCGCCGTTACCCCCGTCGGCGTAGTTTCAACGCCGTCAAACGGTCAGCGCTGACCGGGTAGGTGGGCCCGGGCTATGCCGACGGCCGCGCCTATGCCGACGGGCCCCGTAGGCGTATCTCGAGCAGTCCTGACGGCCTCGTCTATGCCGACGGCCCCGTCGGCATAGATGGATGTATGCCGACGGCTTTTCTACGCTTACGGCCTGTCCTTGGCTGTCGGTATAGGTCCATCTATGACGACGGGGGCCGTCGGTATAGATGAGGCTGTCGGCGCAAGCAGTTATTCTGGTAGTGACGCGCGTGCGCGTGCATAGGCCCACGTGCACCAGGTGGTCTCTAAGTGTGCCGTTACTCATATGCTCGTGCTGGTAGACGAACATGGGGTCCGACGAGCCGCACGATGTGATCGTGGCGGAGGGGGAAGAGGATCTCGAGCTCCGTCACGAACACGTGCTCCACGTCCTGTCGCCCGTGCTTGTCCAGCACCTTCACGGCCACCTCCGGGCCGTCGCGGAGACGACCCTTGTACACCTTCCCCGAGCAGCCTCCGCCGAGCTCGACGACGAAGTTGTTGGTCGCCGCCGAAATTTCGGCTAGCGTGAACATCCTCGGGCAATCGGGTACCACCACCATGTGAGTCTGCTGCAGGTAGCCAGAGCAGGACTCCGACGACGGCACCGTGGCCATCGTCGTTGTCGTCTGCCGCCGGGCGATGATGTTGAGGAGGCAGAGATTGAGGACGCTGATGTCGGACATGATCCTGAGGTTGACTTGGGTGAAGCACTCGGCGTGGCGGCGGGACCTGAAGAACAGATTGGCGGAGCTCCGATCCCGGCAAGCGACGACCATGTCGTGCGCCTCCTGCAGCGTGCCGTTGAGCTCCTTGAGTGGCGGAACCACCTCCGGTTCCTGCGGTAGGCTAGACAGTACCCCGTTGATGGTGGGCACGCGACGCGCGATGAGGTCACACTCCAGCTTGTTCTGGCGCGCCGTCTCCACCGCCCGCTTGATCTTGCAGATGAGCCCGAACGCGTTGCCGACGAGCTGCGTCACCGCCGCCGCATGACCCACAACCGCAAGCGTCGCCATGATGGCTCAATGACAGTGTACAATGTACTGGTCTGCGCAGGGGCGGAGCCAGAAAATTTGGCCACTGGGTTCGCTCATTCACTCTTTATGAGAATTTGACTCCTTTTTTCCAACCATTAATTGCAAATGCATCACTTCCAGTTTGTTCTTCATTATAATCTATAAAAAGGTATCAGCACAAACAAAAGGCCTTATGCAACTTGGCACTATACTCAAGCGAACGACCATATACATCAAATTATTCTGGATTAATTCTACGTTGAGTCTCTCCAACCTTCCTCTACGGGTAATCAAAATTAGATGATGGCCTGCAAGGTTTCCTTGTTAAATATCTACGCCTAATCTCATCTTGCATCTTTGGATTTCTTCTGTACTCTGAAATTATCTTTCGATCAGCCGGTTCATAAGGCAACCCATCTAAGTTAATTTCATGGTCTATAGTGGGCTTCGGAAGACTAGCTGTACTAACATTTGATGCACTTTGCCTGTCTACTGGGTGACCTTGATGTGCATGTATCATTCTGGAGTATTTGAGTAATACCGCTTCATAGCCTTGACCAATCAAAGTCCATGAAGAAAAACAAATAAAAAAACTAGGGCAAAAAAATCACTATTACCCTAAGTTATTGGGCCAGGTAGAACATACATAAGAGAGAGAAGATAAGGAGATGTGGCAATGTATTCTAATTACCTGAAATTTTAGGTTAAGACTGTTGCCGCTGTGGATCTGCAGTAGCCTGCCCGCCGCTGGTGTGCGGCGGCCGAGAGGCCGAGGAACACGAATAGACGACAGGAGGAGAGATGCGAATTGGAAAACGAAAAGACGACGACCCGACGAGGCGTGTGGCTGCCTGCGTGCGTGCGTATACGAATATAAAATGTGAGTACAGAGTACGTGACTAATCACGGTTTAGGCCTGGCCAGCTGGGCGCCTAGGCATTGACGACCCGTGGGCTTTTGGACCCTTTGCTTACGCTGTTCACATGACCACCTCATGTTATTGGGGTCAGGCAGGTTTTTTACTGGGTTCAGGTGAACCAAACATGTACCTACACGTACGTACGTAGAAAAAGTCGTTGGGTTCACATGAACCCAACGCTTGTGTGCTGGCTCCGCCGCTGCGTCTGCGAACACTAAGTACGTGTGGTGTTCCCCTATTAATACTAGCTCCATGCAAAAATAAATAAATTAATACTAGCTAATAATCAGCAACCAGAAGTAGTAGTCGTAGACTCGTACTACAAGTGGAGCTAGTTGCTTGGTTTTCTATGGGGAATCTTAATTTTATTATATGGAGCTCCTCGCTTCAGAGTACCAACTTCCATGTTCCAACTTACACTTGAATAATAATGCAAATTATTGAACCTATGGCACTATATAATGCAAACTGACAGTGGAATAATGCAAACTATATATTGAACCTATGGCACTAGAATCCAAGCTTTCACTCCAATGCAAATTATTGAACTTATACCAGAAACAAAACTTATATTTTAGTATTCTACATTTGGACTAAGTCCCTCATCTTTTGGGCAGGGCTCACCTCTGCTGACAAAGATGGCACGCGTCGTCCCCTGGCCTAGCTCACGCACACACGCTCTGCGTAAACCACGACCGTGTGTGACCGTGTTGAGTACTCCGTTAGATTGTGCAATAAACTAGCACATGCATGTGTTCATGAATAATAACGGTGCTAGCAGTGTTCAGCGTTGCCATATTGTGTGTAAAGCTCATGAGTCGGCTCGTGGGTGTAACCAACATGGTAGCCGATGATCATGCCCAATTGTTATTGGCATGGCTGGTGTTCAAGATTAAAAAATGAATTATTCTAGCTTATAAAAAATAGATAAATACGGAATGTATGTTTCTATCACTGAACTTGCCAATGTCAGTCAGTCCCTCAGGCCGTTTGAGGTGGTTTACAAGAAAAATTGGACCAAACCTGCATAAAGTGTGGATAATTTAGAACAACAAATAACTAGGCCTAGGGCATCACAAGGTGGCACAAGCACAACAACAAAAAGCATTGTAAATGTGCACTACTAATGGAACACCGATCACTAACATACCACCAAAGCCCTACACAATCGTAATGGTATGATGCTATCGATCACTACCATAGAACATGTCGGGATTGAAGGGTCACACACATTTCATACATCCATATTATGGCTGGTATATTGCACATAATCAAGTTGGCAACATTCATAATGTCCACCACCCTTGATCCTTGTCAGCTCCATCTTCATTTCCAGGATCATGCAAACATCTCCTTGACCTTTCATCTTCTTACATCTTCTTTTTACAGGAAGGAAGGTTTGTTAGCTCCATCATCAACCCTTGAACATCTAACATACACTTCTGGAATCAGGATCTTTGCCGTCAGCCAGCTGACGGCAAAGAAGGTATTTGCCATTAGCTTACAGAAAACTGACGGCAAAGAAAGAGCTGACGGCAAAGATCATGTTTGCTGTCAGCAAGCTCTTTATTAGGAGAAGAAAAGAAGAAGAATAAGAAGAAGAGGAGGGGGAGGAGAAGAAGAAAAAGGGGAGGAGAAGAAGAAGAAGAAGAAGAAGAAGAAGAAGAAGAAGAAGAAGAAGAAGAAGAAG
>NC_057802.1:2128313-2140637 GCF_018294505.1 Triticum aestivum | reverse complement strand
TGTGTCACCGTGCTATATTTATGTATTATTTGTTTACATCACTTGATGAACGCGGTTTTTTACCATCTGGTCCCATTCACAAAGGAAATCTCATCCACTCTCTCACCCCCCGCCCCACCCTTATAAGGACAAATTGCCAAACTCACCAAAGACATACACAAAGCGGCCAACTGGAAGCTGAGGCAACGAAGGCTAGTGTCGTCAACGAGATGGTAAAAAACCGCGTCTCAACGCAACTCACAAGTAGCACTGCACATGGTGGTAAAGCTCATAAGAACATGAAAACATATTAGACTGAAACAATGGACAAGCAAATGTAATCTACCTAACTCTAGCAACCATGAAAGACTAGTTAACTTAGGACTATCAGGGCTTTTCCCCCACCTTATGTTAGAGCGCTGGAGGGGGGCATTGGCCCCCTCCCCTGTGTGTCACCGTTCTATATTTATGTATTATTTGTTTACAATTGATGGACGTGGTTTGTTACCATCTCGTTCCGTTCACAGCGAAAATCTCACACGTCCTTTCGCCCATTGAGATGAGTGTTGCATGCAGACCCGGACGAGGTGGGTCAGGAGGCTGCTCTTGAAGCTAGGGTTGCCGACCACGACCAGCAGATCGCCAACCGTTGTGTCTAGAAATAACAACATCATGTGAATTTTTATGTCTAGAAATAGGTTTTTAGTGTTCGAGACCGAACAAAAGTCCTTCTGGTTCCATACTCTAAGTTCTAGGCAAATGGTAACAAAGCGGCATATTAGCCATTCTCGTTCTTAAGTACGCTGAAGGCAGAAACAAAGTGCTCAATAAATATCATGTATATAGAGTGCTTGATTCCATCGTGTTTTATTAATTAAGTATCAGTCCCGCTTAATCAAAGTCCCACTTGAATCCTAGATCCAAGTGTTCAATACACGGAACTTGTCTAAGTCATTTAGTCTCGTCGGACCAAGTACCCGATAAAATGGTAGTAAAGTGCATGATTGAGTTAGAGCCCCTAACTCGGGATTGTCTACCTTCTTGTAAAGTCATATGAAATGTTGCAACAAAGCACTAAAAACATTTATGGGAAATGATGCCATAGGGACTACTTGTAGTTTACAACACTGGTTAAAGTCCTTTTTTCATAGTCATCAAGTAAATTCCATGTTGGATGGAAGTGCTTCGTAATTTCCCCATGCAATTTGTGTGAAGAAAACAACAACATCATGTCAAGTGCTAAAGTTCTTCCGGTTCGATACCCTAAGTACCGGGCAAGCGGAAAGAAATGCACTAGTAAATACTCTCTCTCCTTCCCAAAATAGGCGTGTTTGACTTTGCATGGTCTTTGATGCATGATTTTGACCATTAATGTATACCAAAGTACACAGATTGAACATCTCTAAATTGCATTGGCGTATTTGTCTTGCAAAACTATTTTATTTCATATGTCTATGTACTAGTTTTGTAGACATACAATAAGTGAAAAATCATAGTCAAAGTTGCACGATAAAGATCAGAAAAGGTCAAGTGCGCCACTAAATGGTATAGCTTTGTAATTTTTCCTTACAATTTGTGCGAAGAAACAACAACATCACGTGAAGTTCTATGTCTAGAACCCAATGTTTAGTGTTGGAAACTGGATAAAAGTCCCTAAGTACCGGGCAAGCTGAAAGAAAGTGCACCAGTAAACAACATCGAAATGAGGCCAAGGTCCTTCGAGTTCAATCGCTTAAGTACACCGCAGGTAGAAACAAAGTGCTCAATAAATATCATGTATATAGAGTGCTTGATTAATTAAGTATTAGTCCCGCTGAATATCCACCACAGGCCACGGCTCAACATCCACCACCACAGGTCACCAAAATAGGAGGTTTTTGCATGGCCCCTTCTTGTAACATGTACACATTTTACTATCCAAATTTGGCAGATTTTTTACAGAAAGCGATGAATTCTATTTTTGCACAAAAAAAATCATTTGGATGAGCAATTTGAGATAATCATCATTCTGAAGTTTTTAGGTCCAAATTTGACCTATTTATTTTACAGAGGGGGTAAGATCGAAGAGAGAAAAGAGAGATGGGTGCGAAAGAAAACATAAGAGAGAAAAGAGAAAATTAGTACTCCATAGTTTTTGATATGCCAAGCTACATGCCCCACTGAAGATTCGGAAAAAGGACGGCCCGATACATGTAGCTCCCGCTTGCGCGGGGTATAAGTTGGAAGTAAGTATTGGCAAGTGGGCCTGGCCGCTCCGTTTTGAACATCACATGATGACGGCCGTCGGCATACAAAGCTGTGGGGTTTTACGACTGAAGAAACCCTCAAAAGTTGTCCGTCAAAAAAAAAAAGAACACTCAAAAGTCCAGGAAACAATGGCACGTTAGAGTGTGTGTTGCTCGGTGTTGCTCGAAGGAAGAACATCTCGATTCTGTTTGTCCATCAGACACGACACGCATTTTCGGGTGTCGAAAACAGAGACAGTGCCGTCATGGGTCCATGCATTTTTCTCTTTTTTGCTGCAGAGCTGGTGAATTCCATGGAATTTTTGCCTTCTCATAGATTGGATTGGATTGTATTTGTATGTGCGTTCGTCCATGCACACATGAGCATCCTTTCGTTTCTTTTCTTTTCTTCTTTCTCTTTCTCAGTCCAGAGGAAGCAACGGCATGCTCTTTCACGATGAAATAAAAATTACCCGACCGCACCTATTTCGGCACTTAAAAAAGATCAATCATGGCCATGTTCTATTGATGTGTTGTGTCTATCAGTCGATTCGATCAGCTATGAAAGAAGAAGAAAGATTTATGGCAAAAAAGAAAAGAAAAAAAAGATGTCTGTCTGTACAAGGGAGGGCTAGCAAGCAGAGGAGCGGTTGGAGGGATGAACTTGCAGGTTCAGATACAAGTTCGTCCGGAGATGTTGGCATCCATCCGTTAATTCACTTCCTCTTCTTCGACGACGATGATCGCCTCCAGATGACGCCCAGCGGCAGCGCGAAGATCGGGAACGGGATCTTGGGCGGCGGCACGCTGCGAGTTTCGATCAGTCGTCAGAGCAAGAAGAGTGAACCTCAATTGATGTCAGAAAATACAGATACAGTAGTGCTTGGTTGTGATGTGTGCTTACTGCAGCCGTATGGTCTCCACCTGGGTGAGCTCCGCCTCCACGGCCCCGTGCCGCGCCGTCGCGTGCTGCCGGACGGCGAGCACCCGGCACCCCAGCCCGCTCACTCCCTCGTACGGGCTCGGCGACCTGACCACACACACAAATTCAGAGGCTGGCACCTCGCCGCGAGTTCAGATAGCTGAATCTATCTATCTACCACTTACCCGTAGAGGAAGCTCTTGTCGTGGAGGCCGACGACGAGCGTGGAGGCCCGGAGCTGGCCGACCGCCGCGGCCACCGTCGCCGCGAGCTCCCCCTCCCGCACCACGATCTCCACCATGGCCTCCGCGACGCCGTCGCAGAGGTCCCGGAAGGCGAGCGCGAGCTGGAACCCGCGCAGCCGGAGGCGCCGGCGGCGGCGCTTGGAGCGGGCCGGCGCGCACACGTGCAGCAGCGCGATGGAGTCGCCGGCCCGGATGAAGTTGCGCACCGCCCACTGCAGCGCCGCGCGGGACGCCGGGGCGTCCTCCACCACCACCACCACCCGCTGCCTCTCCATGAGAAGTCCCAAAGATTACACAAGAGCACAGTCTAAGTTAACCATCCATGACGCTGGCATGTAATCGGGGAAGAAGGAAGGATTGGTGAGCGACAGTAGCTTGGTGGTAGCTAGGAAGCCAGCTAGAGTTTCAAGAATGGAGAAGGGGTCGTTGGGACCAGGGGTAGGGGGAGGGAGGGACCCCTAGCTTAGCTAAGCTTGCCTTGTTGTGCTTGTGCTTGTGCTACTATTATCATTCATAATTAAGATGCTACAAGCTCCTCCTAACTGCTACCTAAATCGTCGAGTTTATTGAATGAATGGTCTCTCTCTCGTGTTGTCATGGATCACGTGTGTGTGTGTGCGCGCGCGCGCTCCTTGGACGTTAGCAGTAAGATAAGATGTTGGTTTGGTTTCATAATGAAAAAATTCTAGTAGCAATGGTAGATTCCGGGGTGGGGTTAAAATTCAGAGAGCTGGAGCCATCCAAAACGACAATTTCTTCCTGTGGAGGCAGATGCGGTGTTAAGCATATGACGTAGGCGAGGTTTGCACGAGGTTGCTGGACTATGTTGTGTCACGGGCTGGTTTCAAATTTCAGTTACAGTAGGGATGTTTCAGCCCCTACTGAAATTACTGAATTCCGGTGATGTCGGTTTGCGTTTCCACGGAAGTGTCGCTTGAAATCAAACAAGTGTGAACATGCCTTAAAAAAAACGAATCTTGCATGCAACTGAAATGACTAAAATACCAGTCGCTCAGTCTCAAAACTGAAGACGGTTTTTTAACACTATCTATGAAAGTGTCAATAAAGGTCTTACATTTCACGACAGAGGTAGTATGACCGAAAGGTAAACATTCCGGTGAAATTTGGCCACAAAAGCGTACAAGCAGGCACTTGAATAGAAGCAGGTGGTTATATAGGCTACTTTATCATGATCCGCCACGATATGATGCCAACACTAAGTTATCATGATGTTGCGATTTAATTACTTGCGTGATTGTGACCTTTAACTGCCATCGGGTGGTTGAGAGAGAGGGGGGTTTTAGTTTTGTGATTTGTGGATGGATGGTCACGCGTTTGAGGTTGGGGGGAGTGGTTTAGGGCGTCGCTTTAGGAGGGGATCTTTAATTTAATTAATTTGCTATCTCCTCCTGGGCATGGGCATCAGGGCATGGACATGGACAGCGCAATGTGGCTCGTTCGTTTGAGCAGTTGGTTCATTGGTTGGAAGGGATTAGTTTAGGAAATGGGGATGGGGATACATGCATGACAGCTCCAGTGGAGTATAGTGATGTTGGCTCCATACGCATGGCTGAGATGAACAAGTAGTCCCCCTAGATACATCTTTTTTTTAATCTATTTCCATGACAAGTAATTCCAAACGGAGGAGATGATGTTCAAGTGGTTTTTGAGTTAGCAGCTTCTGGTTAACTGCATGGTTACAGTGCTACCAACGGAAGAGACAGACAACAGACAACAGAAGAGCTGATGGTTTTGGGTCCTCTTTCCTTTGTCACGTCCCGCGCGTGATTGGATTAGATTAGATTAGCGTCCTTTAATGAATGGCGATTACGACTGCGTGAGCGAGCCTGCGGGTACGCTACGGTTTTGTGAGCGTGGATCAAGCTAGTCTGGGGACCTAGGATAAAAAATTTAAGATTTATTACGTACTAAACCCTGTCCGGCCGTCCGTGTCCGTGTGCATGGAGGCGGAGTTGCTGCAAGAGTTTATGGATAGGTTAAAACTCTAGTCAAGGCACTGTGCTATGCTCATGTGGGAGGGGGCTCATGCAGCTGCTGGATCCAACCAATGTCTGGCTGGCCGGCGGGGTTGCTGTCAGTGTCTCAGAGCATCTCCAACAGCCGCGCCGCAAAATTGCTCGTTTTAGCGCGCGCGCAACCGGTATAGTTGCGAGTGCGATGGAGGGCTGAAAGGGTGGCCCGTTTTGTTGCCTCCTATCATGCCATTCGACGTCCCGCGGCGCATAATGATCTTCAGAAGGATCTCATTGAGGAGTGGTGGGCATGGAATAGACGACAAAGAGCATCATGATTTGTGCGTTCGATATTGTATTGTTGAACTATTTGTTGTGTTTATTGCACTATTTGTTGTATTGAACGATAAACTGTTTGTTTGAGTTGTAATAACGAAATTGAACTATTTATTTTAATTTATTTTTGTTTGTGTTTGATCTTTTTGCTTCTGTTTTGGAATGCATATGTTGTTTGTGCGAGAGTCGCGCGCGCTGCATTTTTGCGCACTGCTGGAGCTGCGCGCGCACTGCATTTTAGCGCGGCTGCTGGAGCCAGCGCTGCAGCGCGTTCAGCGGCTGTTGGAGATGCTCTGATACGAGAGGAGATTTTGCTTGCTTTCTAGTCCAGTCCCCAAAGCCAAGGAAAGGAATCACAACAAGGGCTGAGCGAGGCCAGCAGGGGTAGAGCGAGAGTGCGCCCGCGTTTGATTTGCTTTCTCGTGTGCTTCTTTCCACCCTTTCTGCCGACCGGACCGGACCTGACCTGACATGACCGACCAACCTTCCCTTCCCTTCCCTTTCCTTTAAAACAAGCACAACATCACAGCACAGAAGCAGCTTCATTCTAGTTCTAGTTCTAGGCCAGCCACGCAATACGCAAAGCAGATGCGGTCCTATCTTCTTCATGTGATGCATACATACAAAAAGTATGCATGCATCATACGCATCCACTACTACTACCAATACAACAAATAAACCAAACAATGAAAGCGCCAGCCCAACTGATTGTCTACCCTCGCCACATATGTCCCTGCCCAACCACACAGCCGGATGCCTGCCATGCCATCAACAAACACACACGGATTCGTATTGCATTTATCTCCTCCTTTTCAATCCAACCAAGTCGGGACACAAACAAGGATGAGGAGCAAGCGCCGCCAAAGGAACCAAAAACACGACTAAAACTTGCTCCGATTCTTATCTCAAACTCTCTGTTTAGATCACCCTGTTGGTCTACTCCCTCTGTAAAGATTGTAATGTAATTCTTTACAGGGGGAGTACACAAGAGGTGGTAAAGTGCAATCTAGACTATAGACTGTAAGCAAAACAAAGGCAAAAAAGATGCTAACTGAACCCAACAAACAATTAAAGCGACTTTTTATCGTCACCTCCATTTCCCCAGCCAAACAAAGGCGAAGAACATTAAGCTTAACTATCTCACGGCACCAGGTGTCCTTTTCAGTCCAACCAGGAGGGGACAGAAAGGAGACCGGGAAGAGAAGCAGGCGGCACACAAGAAAGAAACCAAGACCGAAATAACAAAACTTGTCATCAGCTCTAGATTCTGTTTACAACGGTTTCCTCTCAATTCCGGTACAAAACAGTTGGTAAAATACAGCTAGAATGTATGTATTGTAGAACAAAACCAGACAGACACAATGGGTGATGAGATAAGAGCCCAACACTGCTCACCAGGCATGAGATAGATCGGCGGCCTGTACAACCACATCTCAGATTCGCACTACAATCAAGATACACAAAGTCTACACAGCAGCAGCCACCCCTGCTGGGTGGGGTGGGTAGGGTAGGACCAAGGGACAAGCCAAGTCGCACTTATTTGCAGAACCAGAGCAAGAGAGATGAGCTGTAGGTAGCAAGTGAAGGGCTACAACACCGGTGTATTATGACGGATGGCCGGGGGGCAGTATCATCAGCCTCTTCCATATGAACCGCCTCCCCCACGCTGAGGGTACGAGTCTTCCTGCCCGCCACCCCTCCCATAGCCTCCTCTGCCACTGCCGCCACCATAGTAGTTATCCTGCCCACCGCCACCACCCCTTCCCATGTTTCCATGGCCTCCTCTCCCACCACCGTAGTAGTTCTCCTGGCCGCCGCCCCTTCCCATGTTTCCATAGTCTCCTCTGCCACCATAGTACGACCCACGGGAACGCCCACCGCCCCCACGGTAACCACCACGTCCACCGCCACGGTAGGGCTGGCGATGCCTTGGGAACTCGCCAAAAGTCTGCACAAAGACAATCATCAGAGACGGATACAAAGTGCATCAGAAAAGAAAAGAATGTGGCTTAATGTATGTACCTCTGTGTCCATTTTCCTCAGTTCTGAAAACCTTGGCCTTCCGTTTTGCCCACCTCGTCCAAATGTTCCGCCAGAAAGGGAATCGAAAAAATCATCCTTGACGTAGACAGGCTGCATAAAGAATGAAACAAAAGGTTGATTTTTTTTTGCCTGAATACACAAACCTTTGAATGCCCAACAGGCACAAGAAATTATCAAACCTTGACATCTAGCTCCGGATTGTCTGTTTCCTCGTACTCGAGGTCTTCATCAAATACATCATCTCCTTGCTCACCATCTTTGTCTCTAGACTGGGATTTCCTACCAAGATGGCCCCATACTTCATCTTTGTTAAACTTCTCATTCATGGCCATAAAATCAAACTCTTCAGTAAATTTTGTTGACGCTTGCGACAACTGCACGACAAGAAAAGAAAAGCATGAGTACCTCAGTCTCACCAAGCCAAATCCTTTAATAAGAAGCATTTTCAGCGTTTCATACAAGAACATGTAAACATGATACAAGAGGTCGACCTCTTCACAATAAATAACTGGAATAATGTCTACATGATTTAGGCCTCAATATAGTGAAGGGCTTCAAGTTTCTGCTATTTGAGTTAAAAGCTCCTCTTCTCCAGGGAAAACCCCACCGTCGCATACAGAAATTAGATGAGCATGGCCACCCACCAAACGATCAAGACCGACTACTGATCAATCTCATGCAGGAGATAACACTTGCAACCGAGAACTAAACAGACTACCCTACGCAGACACAAAGCACCCCCTCTTATATGTACACTATATCATACATGTCACTTTTTCCCCTGTGTGTACAATTTCGGAGCATGTGAATCCCTAATTTTATACTCCCTCCGTGAAGAAATATAAGAGTGTTGAGTAGTGATCTAAACACTCTTAGAAATATAAGAGTGTTGAGTAGTGATCTAAACACTCTTATATTTCTTTACAGAGGGAGTACTAACGAAATGAATTGATGCTAAAAGGTAACAGAAAGATATGTGCAGTATACTGATAAACAAATTTTTTTGAGATATAGAAGTGCGTACATGCATCACAACTGATACAAGTATTCTCTCAAATGTGAGAATGCAAAATAGTAATGTACCAATAATCTACTTTTGGCATAGATAAAATGAAGACGCCCAAGATAATTTGGATAGCAAGCCTGTTTAAAAAAATAGAAGCGATCCAACTGAAATAAGAAATCCACAACAAAGAAAAATTGCAGGCACCGGCAGTAGTACAGATGATAACATGCAGGATCAATATAGCATTCAATATAGACAACGCGAACAAAAAAAAACAAGATATACTGGAGTGCATGTGGCATACCGCACTGCCTCTACCCCTTCCACGGCCCCTATAGTTGTGGTGGCCCTGTGAACCAGCTCCATTGTGCTGAAAATAAAGTGAGGGACAACATAATAAGGACAGGCCTAATAATGAGCACAGAAAGATAGACAAGATGCTATGAGATTTCAGAAAGTTGTTATGAGGACATAAGCCTAGTAGGTTTAACGATGTTCATTTCAAAAGCAAGTTTGGTGTAAGAGAAGGTGTAAAGCAAAAGTGAGGATCCCTTATTTTGCATTAAGAAACAAGATGATTAGATGTGTATATGGCAAGTTGACGACATCTATCAATCAGAAAACTGAGAAATATTTTAACTTGAGCTGATAAACAGAGTTTTGAGGTGGTTAATTAGACACTAAACTGGTCGAGTAAGCAGTAACCAGCCTAATTCAAAACCTGATTTCACATTTGATAATTTTAATTGTATGGTAGTAAACTAGTTGCGAAGAATCCAGTATTACCCTCTAACAATGTTAAGATCCTGGCTTTAAAAGCTTCAAACGGTTAGTGATATTCTGAGTTGGACAAAGCATCTACAAAATACTATCTAACCATAATTGCTGCTTAAACATGTCCAGCCACATGAAGCCAGGAAAAATGATGGGTCTCCAGAAAAGGAAAGTCAAGAAAAGGAAAAGAACAAGGGGTGAAAACCAAATTCCTTTGGCAAAATCAAGCAAAAGTTTCTCATGATAAACCCATCTGGCCGCTAATTATATAGTATAACTCTGAAGAAAAAAAAATCATGTATCTAAATGCATGCAAATACAAATATAGAAATGGTGGTATTACCCGTTGTGGTGTCTGTTTTGGCAATGGCAGTATAGGCTCATTATTTTCAGCACGTGCCGGAGGATCAGGTAGCAGTGGTTCTGCAACCTTTGTTTTAGGGTCAGCAGGCTTGGCGATGTTGTTGCTCATCTGTAAAGGTGTTTGCATGGACTGAGATGATGAAAGCATGGATGGAGCATTCTGCAATAGCTGGCCAGATGATGCTAACAAAGGTGCTGGAATCTCCAATCCAGCAAGACTAGATGAGGCAATAGACAAAGAAATTGCCTGGGATGCTGTTTGGTGCGACAGTGTTGAGCCTGGATTTACAGCAGGAGTCTTACTACTAACAAGAGAATTTAAGCTCTGCGATGCTGTTGCACTAGTTTCAGTCATGGAAATTGGCTGACTGGCTACAGGAAGAGAGGCACCATGAGATGGCACCGGAGGAGTGAACAAAGGTACAATGTTCGGCAGCAGAGGCTTTGATGTTTCTGGGCCTAATAAGCTAGCAGAAGGTGCCGTTGTAGCAGGTGTGGCACTTGAGGAAGGACCTTGAGCAGTAGCAGATGGTTGCAACAAGGGGGGCCCAGATGGTAAAGATGGATTCAGTCCTGGATATTGGAAAGTCTGTGGAGCTGATAATCCGGGCGTGGGCTGAAGCATAGTAGGTTGCTGCAGATGAGATGGAAGGCCACCTGGAGGTGTATAGTATCCCTGCCAGTACATTGGGGGGACAGAAAGAGCAGAAGCATTTCCAGCGGGGGCTTGACCAGAAGAACCCCACGGATTATTCCCTGGCTGATATAGAGGAATGTTGCTTGGAAAATTTGGTCTCTGAAACCCATATTGGGCTGGCTGGGAGCTGAGGTGTGGTAAAGCTGCACCAGCAGCAGACTGCAAACTTGAGGCCGTCGATGCGGGCTGAGGATAATGTGACTGCAGAACAAAATTGCATCAGCAGAGTGGCTCTTAAGGTACAAGTTGCATGTATTTGCATCATAGTAGTACCTGGATTATGGCAGGATCATTGTGCAGGGGAGCTGGTTGTGGTTGTGGTGGCGGCGGTGACGACTTAACTTGCAAATCCTGCAGAAGCAAAGTGAATTGTCTGCCCCCGTGAGATATGACAGTAACACAACACTGGAAAAGATAGCTAGTAGCAGATACCAGAAATGGCATGTTAGAAATAACAACTTCACAGGTGTGTGCTGAGAACATGCCGTAGCTACTAAATTAACTCATTACCGAGATGAAACCTTGTCACTATCTAACTAAATTAATACATTACAAAGAATGAAACCTTCTCACTATATAATTGAATTAATACATTACCAAGATGGAACCTTCTCAAAATCTAGCCATCATAGTATCATCTGATTTTCTGATTGGCTTAAATCTCGAATATACCTTAGTTGAGCCATATGCAATCCTACCATATCCAAAATTCGAAACATAACATGGTTTTACAAGCGGTGTGTTGGGATTTTTGAGATTTAAACAAGAGGCACGCCCAATAATGTGAACTATACAACATAACCAATCATGGATTTGACTTAGTGTGTAACGACAAGATGATGTCACGCATGGCTGCTCGACACTGTCGAGCAGATAGACAAGCTAAAAGTAACATCCTACCAAGCTGTATACAGACCTGCCAAGTGGAAGCAGTGTAGCAGCAAGGCGACAGGACATTCAGTGCACGCATTTATTGTACAGGAATAGAAACAACATAATAAGATTACACAAGGGTCTGCTCCCACGGCGCCGCGTGTACCTTGATATCGCTTCCGCGGAAGAGTATGTACTCGTAGACCTTGTCGCTAGCGGGGATCTGTATCCCGTCCTTCTTCCGCCCTTCGGTTCCAAACGACCGCACTGCAAAAACGACAATCGGAACAGATGTTAATCCAGCGCATACAACACGTGGGCACATCACAGAGCGAAAGGCGACAAGCCAGCGCAGACATGCCAGTTGAGAATTACAGCATGCCATGTTGATAATTACAGCTAACCAGCCGCCGACAATTGGAACGGACGTCAAACCGGTTCATAGAACACGTGGCACGACGCAGCGCGAAAGGCGGCGAGCGAACCGTTAACCGGCTGTTCAAAATTATAGTGCACGGTACATATGCTACCATATATAACAAGATGCGGCGGTTCGCGCGGCGAATCCTAGCGGTAAAAGGCAAGGAATCAAAGGATTTAAACACTACGCCCATACTCGACACACTATTCACTCCATCATGTAACCGCCCGAGCTGCTGGTTTCAGGCCTACGTACGAGTCGCCTGGCCGCGGCGGGGGGCACCGAATCTGGGGCGCCTGACCTAAAACCTGCCACATCGGGCGCGGCGGGCGGAGCAAATCTAGGTCTAGGACGGGCGCATCTGGGGACGGGGAGCGGCGTGGCGGTGCGGGCGAGGGGAGGAGGGAGCGGGGGGCGGGGGAGGGGGGTTCTCACCGTTGCGCAGGCCGATGCTGGACTCCTCGGTG
>NC_057802.1:2127959-2128290 GCF_018294505.1 Triticum aestivum | reverse complement strand
GCCTCGCCTGGCCGCGGCGGGGGGCACCGAATCTAGGGCGCCTGACCTAGAACCTGCCTCATCGGGCGCGGCGGGCGGAGCAAATCTAGGTCTAGGACGAGCGCATCTGGCGATTGGGAGCGGCGTGGCGGCGCGTGCGGGCGAGGGGAGGGGAGGAGGAGGGGTTCTCACCGTTGCGCAGGCCGATGCTGGACTCCTCGGTGTTGATGTTGTAGAGGACGCCCTCGTACCTGATCTCGCTCTTGGAGGTGAGGCTGATGAGGCTCCCGAGGTACGTCTCCGGGGACGCCGCCCCGGCCGCCGCCGCCTGCCGCGCGGGCGCCGCGGCGGA
>NC_057802.1:2092159-2127790 GCF_018294505.1 Triticum aestivum | reverse complement strand
GAGGAGGGCGGCTGCGGCGGGGGCGCTTCGGCCGCCATGGACGGATGGCCGCCGCGGCGGGGGTCGTCGCTAGGGTTAGGGGGGAGAGCGAGAGGGGAACGGAGCGAGTGAAACCCTAAGCGGGCGGTGGTCCGCTTTGGCTCCCGGTGGGGTGGGTGGGTGGGTGGGTGCGTGGATGGCGTTTCCGTTTATGGGCTCGGCTTCCTCCCCTCTCGGGCTCCGGGTTTCGGGCCCAGATTGGGGAATTTCTCGATCCAATCATCGGTTCATGGGATTTAACGGTGAAAACGGTTCGAGATTTGAACGCATGGTTTAAGAGATAAAGCGTTTTAAATAAATGGATGTAAAAAAACTCTCAGGTTGCGAGTGCGCGCCACTTGTCATAACCTGAGAAGATGTGAGTGACTTTTGGAAGGAGAGCTCCTTAATCAGTGAATTTGATCCATTGTGGGTGAAATTGAGTGGAAGCTTTGGTGAGATTTCAGACCTCTTTTGTACTAGGAATCTTAAAGAATGGAAATTTGTAGGCAGATCTCATTTGAAGCACTTTGGTTGCTTTTTTTTGCGAATAAGAGTCTTCCATTGCTTAACGAAGGTCATTACAATCATGCTTACATATAGCTTCAGTTTCAGTACGGACACATCGTGACCACACTGTTGATGTCTTTGCGAGCGATCGGCCCACCTGGGGGAGGGTGTGACCGGCACCGTTGTGCTCACGCATGGCGGTTCTTGTCGCATGCTGCCGAGTGCGGAGTGTGGATATCTAATGCGCTCACCATAGCTGCCATGGGTGGTTTATCTATAGCAGAGTCATCGATCATTCGCGCCGCCGGCGCCACACGATCCGTCTCTATGGTGAGCTGATCAGGACTCCACTCAAGAGCTAGCGAAACTCCCTCCGTGAGCGCTGCCATCTCTGTCTGCCTCCGGTGCACTCGCACAACGTTTAGTGAAGCGACGTGCTGCAAAAATGACGGCACCGCTGTGGTTGTGTAGTATCATGCCGGCTCCACCTGTGCCATCCTTCTCCTTCCATGAGCCACCGGTATTGAGATTTACCGATCCAGATTGTGGCTTCTTCCAATGTTCTGGTGGTCCTATGCACACTGTTGTTACATCTTGCGGTTTACTATTTCTCCTCCAGCCGCTATGTGAGACCACCGTCTTCCCTTTAGTGAAATCAGCACTTGGGTTCTACTGTATGTCAAGCAAGGTATCCATGTAGCCACATAAGAATCTGGTAGATGCGTCAAAGGGTGGCGTCGGCTTGTCGTGATAGACCTCATTCCGCACATGCTAGTTCCGCCACAGTGTCATGATCACAGGAAGCTGCTCCTCCTTAGTGCAACCATCAAGCAAATGGATGATCCATTCAGG
The DNA here is from genome assembly GCF_018294505.1 of Triticum aestivum. Lineage (NCBI taxonomy): Eukaryota > Viridiplantae > Streptophyta > Magnoliopsida > Poales > Poaceae > Triticum > Triticum aestivum. Next base: position 2,126,410 of record NC_057802.1, on the reverse strand, counting down.
ACCAGTGTTGGTTCTGTTTTCCAGCTTGGACATTCTTCTCCTATTCGCCATCTTCGTCCATAGTCGTCGAGCCAAGGGGCATCTGCATAAGGCATGGAATGTATCCTCTCGTTCCATTCCACATAAAACACATGTATCAAAGACCTCGAGCTTTCGCTTACATTTTTTTTAAGTGTAGCCAGCGAATTAGTAGCAACCTACCATGTGAAGAATCATACCTTAGGGGGAGCAGGGCATCCCCCACACTGCCTTCCAAACGGCACGAGTGACGTCCGGTGCCCTGCTCGTGGTGCACGTGATGCTACTGGTTTGCTCCTCCAAAGCGACCTTGTGCGCGCTGCACAAGGTGAAGATACCTCGCGCGTCCGACACCCATGAGAGTGTTGGGGAACGTAGTAATTTCAAAAAAAATCCTACGCACACACAGGATCATGGTGATGCATAGCAATGAGAGAGGAGAGTGTGTCCACGTACCCTCGTAGACCGAAAGCAGAAGCGTTAGCACAACGCGGTTGATGTAGTCATACGTCTTCACGATCCGACCGATCCAAGTACCGAACGTACGGCACCTCCGAGTTCAGCACACGTTCAGCTCGATGACGTCTCGCGAACTCCGATCCAGCAGAGCTTCACGGGAGATTTCCGTCAGCACGACGGCGTGGTGACGGTGATGATGTTGCTACCGACGCAGGGCTTCGCCTAAGCACTGCTACGATATGATCGAGGTGGAATATGGTGGAGGGGGGCACCGCACACGGCTAAGAGATCAAGAGATCAATTGTTGTGTCTAGAGGTGCCCCCCTGCCCCCGTATATAAAGGAGGGAGGGAGAGGCCGGCCCTAGAGGGGGGCGCGCCAAGTGTGGGGAGTCCTAGTAGGATTCCCCTTACCTTTCCGGAGTAGGAGAGAAAGAAAGAGGGGGAGAGGGAGAAGGAAAAGGGGGCTGCACCCCTTGTCCAATTCGGACCAGAGGGGGGGCGCGCGCCTCCTTCCTTTTGGCCTCTCTCCTCTATTTCCGTATGGCCCAATAAGGCCCAATACTTCTCCCGGTGAATTCCCGTAACTCCCCGGTACTCCGAAAATACCCGAATCACTCGGAACCTTTCCGATGTCCGAATATAGTCGTCCAATATATCGATCTTTACGTCTCGACCATTTCGAGACTCCTCGTCATGTCCCCAATCTCATCCGGGACTCCAAACTACCTTCGGTACATCAAATTACATAACTCATAATACAAATCGTCACAGAACTTTAAGCGTGCGGACCCTACGGGTTCGAGAACTATGTAGACATGACCGAGACACGTCTTTGATCAATAACCAATAGCGGAACCTGGATGCTCATATTGGCTCCCACATATTCTACGAAGATCTTTATCGGTCAAACCGCATAACAACATACGTTGTTCCCTTTGTCATCGGATGTTACTTGCCCGAGATTCGATCGTCGGTATCTCAATACCTAGTTCAATCTCGTTACCGGCAAGTCTCTTTACTCGTTCTGTAATACATCATCCCGCAACTAACTCATTAGTTACAATGCTTGCAAGGCTTATAGTGATGTGCATTGTCGAGTGGGCCCAGAGATACCTCTCCGACAATCGGAGTGACAAATCCTAATCTCGAAATACGCCAACCCAACAAGTACCTTTGGAGACACCTGTAGAGCACCTTTATAATCACCCATTTACGTTGTGACGTTTGGTAGCACACAAAGTGTTCCTCCAGTAAACGGGAGTTGCATAATCTGATAGTCATAGGAACATGTATAAGTCATGAAGAAAGCAATAGCAGAATACTATACGATCAAGTGCTAAGCTAACGGAATGGGTCAAGTCAATCACATCATTCTCCTAATGATGTGATCCCGTTAATCAAATGAGAACTCATGTCTATGGCTAGGAAACATAACCATCTTTGATCAACGAGCTAGTCAAGTAGAGGCATACTAGTGACACTATGTTTGTCTATGTATTCACACATGTATTATGTTTCCGGTTAATACAATTCTAGCATGAATAATAAACATTTATCATGATATAAGGAAATATAAATAACAATTTTATTATTGCCTCTAGGGCATATTTCCTTCAATCTCCCACTTGCACTAGAGTCAATAATCTAGTTTACATCTCCATGTGATTTAACACCAATAGTTCACATCACCATGTGATTAATATCCATAGTTCACATCGTCATGTGGCCAACACTCAAAGGGTTTACTAGAGTCAGTGATCTAGTTCACATCGCCATGTGATTAACACCCAAAGAGTACTAAGGTGTGATCATGTTTTGCTTGTGAGAGAAGTTTAGTCAACGGGTCTGCCAAATTCAGATCCGTATGTATTTTGCAAATTTCTATGTCTACAATGCTCTGCACGGAGCTACTTTAGCTAATTGCTCCCACTTTCAATATGTATCCAGATTGAGATTTAGAGTCATCTGGATCAGTGTCAAAACTTGAATCGACGTAACCCTTTACGACGAACCTTTTGTCACCTCCATAATCGAGAAACATATCCTTATTCCACTAAGGATAATTTTGACCGCTGTTCAGTGATCTACTTATTATATCACTATTGTACTCCCTTGCCAAATTCAATGTAGGGTATACAATAGATCTGGTACACAACATGACATACTTTATAGAACCTATGGCTGAGGCATAGGGAATGACTTTCATTCTCTTTCTATCTTCTGCCGTGGTCGGGCTTTGAGTCTTACTCAATTTCACACCTTGCAACACAGGCAAGAACTCTTTCTTTGACTGTTCCATTTTGAAATACTTCAAAATTTTGTCAAGGTATGTACTCATTGAAAAAACTTATCAAGCGTCTTGATCTATCTCTATAGATCTTGATGTTCAATATGTAAGCAGCTTCACCGAGGTCTTTCTTCGAAAAACTCCTTTCAAACACTCCTTTATGCTTTGCAGAATAATTCTACATTATTTCCGATCAACAATATGTCATTCACATATACTTATCAGAAATGTTGTAGTGCTCCCACTCACTTTCTTGTAAACACAGGCTTCACCGCAAGTCTGTATAAAACTATATGCTTTAATCAACTCATCAAAGCGTATATTCCAACTCCGAGATGCTTGCACCAGTCCACGGATGGATCGCTGGAGCTTGCACATTTTGTTAGCACCTTTAGGATTGACAAAACCTTCTGGTTGCATCATATACAACTCTTCTTTAAGAAATCCATTAAGGAATGCAGTTTTGTTTATCCATTTGCCAGATTTCATAAAATGCAGCAATTGCTAACATGATTTGGACAGACTTTAAGCATCGCTACGAGTGAGAAAAACTCATCGTAGTCAACACCTTGAACTTGTCAAAAACCTTTTTGCGACAATTCGAGCTTTGTAGATAGTAACACTACTATCAGCGTCCGTCTTCCTCTTGAAGATCCATTTTATTCTCTATGGCTTGCCATCATCGGGCAAGTCAACCAAAGTCCACACTTTGTTCTCATACATGGATCCCATCTCAGATTTCATGGCCTTAACCCATTTCGCGGAATCTGGGCTCATCATCGCTTCCTCATAGTTCGTAGGTTCGTCATGGTCAAGTAACATGACCTCCAGAACAGGATTACAGTACCACTCTGGTGCGGATCTTACTCTGGTTGACCTACGAGGTTCGGTAGAAACTTGATCTGAAGTTTCATGATCATCATCATTAACTTCCTCACTAATTCGTGTAGGCATCACTGGAACTGATTTCAGTGATGATCTACTTTTCAATTCGAGAGAAGGTACAATTTCCTCATCAAGTTCTACTTTCCTCCCACTCACTTCTTTCGAGACAAACTCCTTCTCTAGAAAGGATCCATTCTTAGCAACGAATGTCTTGCCTTCGGATCTGTGATAGAGGGTGTACCCAACAGTTTCCTTTGGGTATCCTATGAAGACACATTTCTCCGATTTGGGTTCGAGCTTATCAGGTTGAAGCTTTTTCACATAAGCATCGCAGCCCCAAACTTTAAGAAACGACAACTTTGGTTTCTTGCCAAACCATAGTTCATAAGGTGTCGTCTCAACGGATTTTTGATGGTGCCCTATTTAACGTGAATGCAGCTGTCTCTAGGGCATAACCCCCAAACGACAGCGGTAAATCAGTAAGAGACATCATAGATCGCACCATATCTAGTAAAGTACGATTACGATGTTCGGACACACCATTACGCTGTGGTGTTCCAGGTGGCGTGAGTTGCGAAACTATTCCGCATTGTTTCAAATGTAGACCAAACTCGTAACTCAAATATTCTCCTCCACGATCAGATCGTAGAAACTTTATTTTCTTGTTACGATGATTTTCAACTTCACTCTGAAATTCTTTGAACTTTTCAAATGTTTCAGACTTATGTTTCATTATACCCATATCTGCTTAAATCATCAGTGAAGGTGAGAAAATAACGATACCCGCCGCGAGCTGATAACCCACAAGTATAGGGGATCAATTGTAGCCTCTTTCGATAAGTAAGAGTGTCGAACCCAACGAGGAGCTAAAGGTAGAACAAATATTCCCTCAAGTTCTATCGACCATTGATACAACTCTACGCACGCTTGACGTTCGCTTTACCTAAAACTAGTATGAAACTAGAAGTACTTTGTAGGTGTTTTGGATAGGTTTGCAAGAAAATAAAGAGCGCGTAAATAAAATCTAGGGGCTGTTTAAATAAAGACACAACTAAATTAGTTTTAGTAAAGAGCTTGTTGTCACGAGAAAGTTATTTGTCCCTAGGCAATCGATAACTAGACCGAAAATCATTATTGCAATTTTATTTGAGGGAGAGGCATAAGCTAACATACTTTCTCTACTTGGATCATATGCACTAATGATTGGAACTCTAGCAAGCATCCGCAACTACTAAAGATCATTAAGGTAAAACCCAACCGTAGCATTAAAGCATCAAGTCCTCTTTATCCCATACGCAACAACCCCCTTACTCGGGTTTGTGTTTCAGTCACTCATGCAACCCACTATAAGCGAATCATGAACGTATTGCAACACCCTACAGCGGGGATCCCTCACGCTTGCGCGACACGGAGAGAAGCATAGGACAGCACCAATAATAAAACATGCAAATCAAACCAATCATGATCATCAAGTAACCCATAGGACAAAACGGATCTACTCAAACATCATAGGATAGCCATACATCATTGGGAAATAATATATAGCGTTGAGCACCATGTTTAAGTAGAGATTACAGCGGGTAAGAGAGAGGTTACACCGCTGCATAGAGGGGGGAAGAGTTGGTGATGATGGCGGTGAAGTTGTTGGTGAAGATTGCGGTGATGATGATGGCCCCCGGTGGCACTCCGGCGCCACCGGAAGCGAGGGAGAGAGTGCCCCCTCCTCCTTCTTCTTCCCTGACCTCCTCCCTAGATGGGAGAAGGGTTTCCCCTCTAGTCCTTGGTCTCCATGGTATGGGAGGGGCGAAAGCCCCTCCGAGATTGGATCTGTCTCTCTGTCTCTCTCTGTTTCTGCGTTCTCGTCTTCTGCCCTTTCACCGTTCCGTATATATATGGAGATCCGTAACTCCGATTGGACTGAAACCTTCGTCATGATTTTTTTTCCAAAAATTAGCTTTCTTGCAGCTGAAGGAGGGCATCAACCGCCTTACGGGTGGCCCACGAGGGTCAGGGGCGCGCCGAGGGGGGCAGGCGCGCCCCCCTGCCTCGTGGCCACCTCGGGCACCGTCTCGCGTTGATTCTTCCTCCCATATTCTCCAAATATTTCAAAAATATTCTCCGTCCGTTTTTATCCCGTTTGGATTCCGTTTGATATGGAGTTTCTGCGAAACATAAAACATTCAACAAACAGGAACTGGCACTGGGCACTGGATCAATATGTTAGTCCCAAAAATAGTATAAAAAGTTGCCAAAAGTATATCAAAGTTGAATAATATTGGCATGGAACAATCAAAAATTATAGATACGACGGAGACGTATCAGCATCCCCAAGCTTAATTCCTGCTCGTCCTCGAGTAGGTAAATGATAAAAAAGATAATTTTTGATGTGGAATGCTACCTAGCATAATCTTGATCATGTATCTAATCATGGCATGAATATTAAGACACAAGTGATTCAAAGCAATAGTCTATCATTTGACATAAAAACAATAATACTTCAAGCCTACTAATAAAGCAATCATGTCTTTTCAAAATAACAAGGCCAAAGAGAGTTATCCCTACAAAATCATATAGTCTGGCTATGCTCCATCTTCACCACACAAAATATTCAAATCATGCACAACCCCGATGACAAGCCAAGCAATTGTTTCATACTTTTGATGTTCTCAAACCTTTTCAACTTTCACGCAATACATGAGCGTGAGCCATGGACATAGCACTATAGGTGGAAATAGAATATGATGGTGGAGGTTGTGTGGAGAAGACAAAAAGGAGAAAGTCTCACATCAACGCGGCTAATCAACGGGCTATGGAGATGCCCATCAATTGATGTCAATGTGAGGAGTAGGGATTGCCATGCAACGGATGCACTAAGAGCTATAAGTGTATGAAAGCTCAAACTGGAACTAAGTGGGTGTGCATCCAACTTGCTTGCTCATGAAGACCTCGGGCATTTGAGGAAGCCCATCATTGGAATATACAAGCCAAGTTCTATAATGAAAATTCCCACTAGTATATGAAAGTGATAACTCAAGAGACTCTCTATATGAATAACATGGTGCTACTCTGAAGCACAAGTGTGGTAAAAGGATAGTAACATTGCCCCTTCTCTCTTTTTCTCTCATTTTTTTATTTTCTCTTTTTTGGTGGGCTTCTTTGGCCTCTTTTTTTTATTTGGGCTTCTTTGGCCTCTTTTATTTTGATAACCTCACATGGGACAATGTTCTAATAATGATGATCATCACACTTTTATTTACTTACAACTCAATATTGCAACTCGATACTAGAACAAAGATATGACTCTATATGAATGCCTCCGGCGGTGTACCGGGATGTGCAATGATCTAGCGCAACAATGACATCAAAAACCGGACAAGCCATGAAAACATCATGCTAGCTATCTTACGATCATGCAAAGCAATCTGACAATAAATGCTCAAGTCATGTATATGATGATGATGGAAGTTGCATGGCAATATATCTTGGAATGGCTATGGAAATGCCATGATAGGTAGGTATGGTGGCTGTTTTGAGGAAGATATAATGAGGCTTATGTGTGACAGAGCGTATCATATCACGGGGTTTGGATGCACCGGCGAAGTTTGCACCAACTCTCGAGGTGAGAAAGGGCAATGCGCGGTACCGAAGAGGCTAGCAATGATGGAAGGGTGAGAGTGCGTATAATCCATGGACTCAACATTAGTCATAAAGAACTCACATACTTATTGCAAAAAATCTATTAGTCATCGAAACAAAGTACTATGCGCATGCTCCTAGGGGGATAGATTGGTAGGAAAAGACCATCGCTCGTCCCCGACCGCCACTCATAAGGAAGACAATCAATAAATACCTCATGCTTCGACTTCGTTACATAACGATTCACCATACGTGCATGCTACGGGAATCACAAACCTCAACACAAGTATTTCTACAATCCACGACTACCCACTAGCATGACTCTAATATCACCATCTTTATATCGCAAAACTATTGCAAGGAATCAAACATATCATATTCAGCTATCTACAAGTTTTATGTAGGATTTTATGACTAACCATGTGAATGACCAATTCCTGTCAACTCTCTAAATAGATATAAGTGAAGCAAGAGAGTTTAATTCTTTCTACAAAAGATATGCCCACGCTCTAACAAATATAAGTGAAGCAAAAGAGCATTCTACAAATGGCGGTTTTCTATGTGAAGGGAAATAGGCAATCCAAACTTCAAATGATATAAGTGAAGCACATGAAGCATTCTATAAAGCCATACTCAAAAGATATAAGTGAAGTGCAAAGAGCATTCTATAAATCAACCAAGGACTATCTCATACCAGCATGGTGCATAAAAGAAAAGAGAAAACTAAATGGAAAAGACGCTCCAAGATTTGCACATATCGCATGAACGAAACGAATCCGAAAACATACCGATATTTGTTGAAGAAAGAGGGGATGCCTTCCGGGGCATCCCCAAGCTTAGACTGAGTCTCCTTGAATATTTACTTGGGGTGCCTTGGGCATCCCCAAGCTTGAGCTCTTGCCTCTCCTTCTTCTCCTCACATCGAGACCTTCTCGATCATCGAACACTTCATCCACACAAAACTTCAACAGAAAACTCGGTAAGATCCGTTAGTATAATAAAGCAAATCACTACTCTAAGTACTGTTGCAAACCAATTCATATTTTGTTTTTGCATTGTGTCTACTGTAATATAGCTTTTTCATGGCTTAATCCACTGATATAAATCAATAGTTTCATCAAAACAAGCAAACTATGCATCAAAAACAGAATCTGTCTAAAACAGAACAGTCTGTAATAATCTGAACATTCACCATACTTCTGATACTTGACAAATTCTGCCAAAATTTGGAAAAATAAACAATTTGTATAGAATACAGTGCAAAAAGAATCAGAACCGTTTGACGTTCCATTAAAAATTAAAAATCGCGCACTACAGCCAAAATTTCTGTCCTACACCGCACAAACCAACAAGCATTGTAAACATCCTAAAGGCAAACCTTGGCACATTATTTTTATAATACAATGGAATTGTACAAGGGGATAATTATTTTTGTTGAATAGTTTCTGTAGTCAAGATTCGCAAAGTTTCCGTGAGCATGAACAAAGTTCAAGGCTAGCTCCCACTTCAACAATGCTCGTTTTTCTCACTTTCGCTTTTCTTTTTGAAAAGTTTCGGGTTCCCCTCTTTATTTTTTTGTTTTTAAACTATATGAAAGCACTCAACAGAAATAAATGACTCTCTAAAACTTCTGGGTTGTCTCCCTGGCAGTGCTTTCTTTAAAGCCATTAAGCTAGGGATATAGTGCTCAAGTAGTGAATCCACCCGGATCCCAAGGTATATCAAAGCCAATTTTAATTAGCAATGATTTGTAATTTAGTAGTGAGCACAAAGTAACATATATCATGCAATGACGAAGTCTAACTCTCTTCCTATGCATCGGCATGTCATAAAAGAACAATTCATGCACACAAAGTAAAGGCCAATGCATAGTATAAGCAGTTTCTTGCAATTTTATCATATTGGAAACATGGAGAGGCGGAGATGTAGTTCCTCTCTCATAATAATTGCAAGTAGGAGCAGCAAGCACATGCATATTATATATATCAAAACCATCATGTGTAGTAGTAAAACGCAACCCATCAATATAATCCTTAATAAGGGTAAACTTCTCCGATATAGTGTAGTTGGGAGAATTCAAAAAGATAATAGGACTATCATGCGTGGGTGCAGTAGCAAAAATTTCATGTTTAACATAAGGAACTATAGCAAGTTCATCTCCATAAGCATAATTCATATTGGCATCTTGGCCACAAGCATAGCAAGTATCATCAAAAAGGGATATTTCAAGAGAATCAACGGGATCATAACAATCATCCTAGCAATCATCCTTCGGTAAGCACGAAGGGAAATTAAACAATGTATGAGTTGAAGAGTTACTCTCATTAGAAGGTGGGCACGGGTAGCTAATCCGCTCTTCCTCCTTTTGTTCTTCGCTCTCCTCCTCATCTTTTTCATCCAATGAGCTCACAGTTTCATCAATTTCTTCTTCCATAGACTCCTGCAAAATATTAGTCTCTTCTTGGACAGCGGAGACTTTCTCAATAAATGCATCAATATCGGAATTGAATTCATAATTGGCATAGCAATATTTAAGGATAGCTAAATTTTTAGGTCTATAAACAACATCATAAAGATTTTCAAACTCTTTGAACATAGATTCAATTTCATAAGCACCCATAAAAGCAACAAATTCTTCTATTTGTTCCACATCATAGTAATCATATATACCTCTAGCATAAGAAGCCAAGGTTTCATTATCATTAAATTCGCATGAAAAGGGAAGGTGTGGAGACTTCATCCTAGAGCAACAAGTATAATCATATCTCAAGCATAGTTGCCTAGCATACCACTTCAACATATGAATTTGATCCCATAATAGTTTCCCTTTTTGAGTCAAGCGATAATCCCTAAAGTATTCACGTTGATCCAACGTGTCTCCCATAACATAATTGAATGGGGTTTTCTCAGGATTATCAAAGTAGTACATAATATCTTTCACATAATGAGCATCGAGGGTTTTAGGAGGTTCCCCATCTCCATGAGTAGCAAGTACACCTAATTTTGTTGGTATTTCGTGTTCCATATCCATAACTAAAGATAAAGAACAACTAAGAACAGCAAATAAAAATTACTTAGTGATAAAGCAAACAAGCACACATGAGAATATTCACCCCACGCTATTGCTCCCCGGCAACGGCGCCAGAAAAAGGTCTTGATAACCCACAAGTATAGGGGATCAATTGTAGCCTCTTTCGATAAGTAAGAGTGTCGAACCCAACGAGGAGCTAAAGGTAGAACAAATATTCCCTCAAGTTCTATCGACCACTGATACAACTCTACGCACGCTTGATGTTCGCTTTGACTAAAACAAGTATGAAACTAGAAGTACTTTGTAGGTGTTTTTGGATAGGTTTGCAAGAAAATAAAGAGCGCGTAAATAAAATCTAGGGGTTGTTTAGATAAAGACACAACTAAATTAGTTTTAGTAAAGAGCTTGTTGTCACGAGAAAGTTATTTGTCCCTAGGCAATCGATAACTAGACCGGTAATCATTATTGCAATTTTATTTGAGGGAGAGGCATAAGCTAACATACTTTCTCTACTTGGATCATATGCACTTATGATTGGAACTCTAGCAAGCATCCGCAACTACTAAAGATCATTAAGGTAAAACCCAACCATAGCATTAAAGCATCAAGTCCTCTTTATCCCATACGCAACAACCCCCTTACTCGGGTTTGTGTTTCAGTCACTCACGCAACCCACTATAAGCGAATCATGAACGTATTGCAACACCCTACAGCAGGGATCCCTCACGCTTGCGCGACACGGAGAGCACCATAGGACAGCACCAATAATAAAACATGCAACTCAAACCAATCTTGATCATCAAGTAACCCATAGGACAAAACGGATCTACTCAAACATCATAGGATAGCCATACATCATTGGGAAATAATATATAGCGTTGAGCACCATGTTTAAGTAGAGATTACAGCGGGTAAGAGAGAGGTTACACCGCTGCATAGAGGGGGGAAGAGTTGGTGATGATGGCGGTGAAGTTGTTGGTGAAGATTACGGTGATGATGATGGCCCCCGGTGGCACTCCGGCGCCACCGGAAGCGAGGGAGGGAGAGCCCCCCTCCTTCTTCTTCTTCCTTGACCTCCTCCCTAGATGGGAGAAGGGTTTCCCCTCTGTTCCTTGGTCTCCATGGTATGGGAGGGGCCAAAGCCCCTCCGAGACTGGATCTGTCTCTCCGTCTCTCTCTGTTTCTGCGTTCTTGTCTTCTGCCCTTTCACCGTTTTGTATATATATGGAGATCCGTAACTCCGATTGGACTGAAACCTTCGCCGTGTTTTTTTCTCTCCAAATATTAGCTTTCTTGCGGCCGAAGGAGGGCATCAACCGCCTTACGGGTGGCCCACGAGGGTCAGGGGCGCGCCCAGGGGGGCAGGCGCGCCCCCTGCCTCGTGGCCACCTCGGGCACCGTCTCGTGTTGATTCTTCTGCCCATATTGTCCAAATATTCCAAAAATATTCTCCGTCCATTTTTATCCCGTTTGGATTCCGTTTGATATGGGGTTTCTGCGAAACATAAAACATGCAACAAACAGGAACTAGCACTAGGCACTTGATCAATATTTTAGTCCCAAAAATAGTATAAAAAGTTGCCAAAAGTATATCAAAGTTGAATAATATTGGCATGGAACAATCAAAAATTATAGATACGACGGAGACGTATCACGAGCCTCAACATTCATTGGACCACATACATCAGTATGTATGATCTCCAATAAATCAGTTGCTCGCTCCATAGTTCTGGAGAACGGCGTTTTAGTCATCTTGCCTATGAGGCACGGTTCGCAAGTACCAAGTGATTCATAATCAAGTGATTCCAAAAGTCCATTAGTATGTAGTTTCTTCATGCGCTTTACACCAGTATGACCCAAACGGCAGTGCCACAAATAAGTTGCACTATCATTATCAACTCTGCATCTTTTGGCTTCAACATTATGATTATGTGTATCACTTCTTTCGAGATCCAATGAACCATTTTCATTGGGTGTATGACCATAGAAGGTTTTATTCATGTAAACAGAACAACAATTATTCTCTAACTTAAATGAATAACTGTATTGCAATAAACATGATCAAATCATATTCATGCTCAACGCAAACACCAAATAACACTTATTTAGGTTCAACACTAATCCCGAAAGTATAGGGAGTGTGCGATGATGATCATATCAATCTTGGAACTACTTCCAACACTACAAAAAAAAATACACTTCCGTGATGATACGTGTTTGTCACAGTAGGTCGCGTTTTCTGTCATGCATGTACATCCATGACAAATTTATGACAGAATCAAGATAGTCATACATGTGCTGTCGTAGAAGTGTTCCATGACATTGCCAAAATTATCATCGCGGAAGTGTCCACTTCCATGACGATAAATCGCGCGTCAAAGAAGTGCTTTCATCAAGGGTGACCGACACGTGGCATCCACCGTAACGGAACGCCGTTAAGCTATCGGGTCGGGTTTTGGATCCGATAACCCGTTAACAGCCCCGACCAATGGGGATTTTCCACGTGTAAAATCATCATTGGCTGGAGGAAACACGTGTCGGCTCACTGTTGGGACAGATGTCATCCGCTCATTGGACCGAAGGCGCCTATGATACGGCGACACGTGGCACGGCCCAACAGAGGCCCATTCCTGTGAAAAGCCCGGCCCGTTTGACTTGGTCAAAAGGTGGCGGGCCGGCCCACGGAAAGCCTGTTAACGGCCTGTTCGCATATAGCCCATTTACACCCCGCTAACCCAGGGCCCGTTACGCCCTATCCGAATTAGGCCCAGTAGCGTCATCTGGGCCGTCCAATATGATTCAGCCCATTTTAACTTCCGGCCCATGTGTGGCCCATGACTTCTTTCGGCCCATATGAGGACCTTTGTAACTCTTGGCCCATTAACGGCCCGTGGTGAAACTGGCCCGTAATGAACAGTGTATCACTTTATACCCATTAACGGCCCGTTATTCCATTGGGCCGTTTCCAGCCCACGTTATCTTTCGGCCTTCTCAGGGCCCATTGATTCTTGGGCTCATTTGCGGCATTCGGTTACATACGGCCCATTACTATCATTTTCTGCTTGTGGGCCAAATTCAGCCCGTCGTTACAGTCGGCCCGTTTGCGGACCGTTAATACGTTGGGCCGTTTTCATGTCAAAAAAACCCGTTGGGCTGTTTTCATAGAGTTATCAAATACGGCCTATTAACGGCCCGTTATGGTCCACGAATAGTACGGCCCATGATTGGCGAAATGATGATACGCCCCGTAGAATGCCCATGGATCCTACGGCCCGTATGAGGCCCATGGATAGTACGGCCCGTAGAAGGCCCATGGATCGTATGGCCCGTAGAAGGCCCATGGACCCTACGGGCCGTAGAAGGCCCATGGACCCTAAGGCCCATATAGAAGGCGATGGATCCTACGGCCGGACGAAGGCCCATGGATCATACGGCCTGCAGGAGGCCCATGGTTACAACAGTCCATGTGTTGCCATGATTATTTTGGCCTAGTTACCAAAAATAGGCTATTGTGGCCACTAGAAAAAACAAAAAAATAACTGCAGTGACTACAAGCAAACAACTAAACAAGACAACAAGGAAATAAATAAGCAAGCAATTAACGCTAGCCTATTACCGCTATTACACATATTACATCCACTGGGCATCAAAGTTCGCCACCAGTGCAAATATAGGGAACAAAGCAGCACATTACATACACTGGCCGTCAAAATTGGCCACCAGTGCAAATAAACGCGGCAGCAAAACAAGAGCATAACTGAAACAACTTTAGAAGAGCTCAAGAAACGTTATCCTGGGTATCCACCATGTTGGCAATAAGCTTAGCAAGCTGATTAGCTTTGTCCTATTTGGCGCTAAAATCCTCCAACGCTTGCTGTTGCACCAGAAAGTATGCATCTGAATGCTCCAGGGACTTCCGCAGTCCTTCCGCTTCTTGTCGCAGCACAGCTGGTCGATGTCTTTCAGCTAGTTGAGACTCAAGAAACCAAACTAATTCAGACAGTGAGTTTGAATAGCTTGTGCAAGCGGTAGTGGCCAGTAACTCGAACACTAAACCAAGACAGGACTTTGGGGTTGTCTCGCTGTCTTCAAGATAGTCTTCTTTAGCTGTTTTATCAGCTTTGTTGGAGACCAAAAAGGATGTGTCACTATCCTGAACCTTATCTGCATTACTTCCTTTACCATTGCTTAATAAGGCACTCTTCCCCAATATTCTGTCAGCATTCTAAAAGAAGAAACAAGCAGACACATAACAAGTTTAGCATGTACTAGTATATGAAACTCATTTCGGTGAACCAGTTCATTAGTAAGGTGGACAAGATTAAACTACCAAGTCTTCTATTGCCAAGTACTAGTACATAATAAAAGCATCAAACAAACATATATCTATGTCCTATGGTCACTGCATTGTCTTGCCAAATCAAAATAGAGACACGGTTCAAATCATATCAGTTCAAGACAAAGCAGCAGTGAAAGAATACAAAGCGTGGGAAACTACACGGCACAACAAGATTTCAGATGGGTACCACGGGTCTACATGTACAACAACACTATTGGCTCTGTTGTGATGCTAGTAATGTGCATGATATGAAAGTCAACTGTATACATAATTGAAATTGAAATCAACAGAGCTATTGATAAGAGCAAACCTGTTAAAGAAACATGCGTGAACATACCTGCTGTGCCATTGGAGTTTCGATTGGATCCTTCAATTTAAAAATAAGTTTGTATGAGTAAATACAGTGATACAAGAGCAAAGCAATCATAGTTAAAAAAGGCGCGCCTAAGCGAGCGCGCCTGGGCTCTAGGCGTTGGCAAAACGCATTGCGCACAACTACGCATAATCTGTGCATAACTGCGCATAAGCATGCGCTTTGGTCAGTAAAGCGCAAGGCGGTGGCAAAACGCACAATTAACGCCTAGCGCTTTTTTGAACTATGATAGCAATGGAATCTTAAATTAGAACAGTTGTTCTTCAGGTTTAGGCACTTGTTCTACATGAACAGAGTACAGTAAGACGCAAGAATATAATACTAAAAAAATAGAAAATGAGCTCATAGACCTTACCACATTCTTGGTTCGGGACCAGTACAGAACAAGGCGTTCCCAGTCATCGTCCAGTAAATGTGTCTCAGGAGAACGTAAGGGAATTTGATGAGTTTCTTTGCCGCTGAAGTACGTTTTCTTCAGGTAATTCCGATACTGCCACCAAGCATTCTTGAAGATAGCAGAGGTATTAGCACAGGTTACCTCATCCTGAGTTTCCAAATCGGTCCTTCTCTATAGAGAAAAATGGGAAAATTTGTTGTATTATAACCATCATGGAGGTAGGATGTATGGGACGAAGCAAAGTAATTGCCATGAATAACATTACTTACACATAACTCCTGGACAAACACCTGCAACTGGCATTTTCCTTCATCTTCAGTATAATATTCCAAGATGGGAAGATACGCACATACGATTTAACAACATCAAATGCGATAGATGCTAAACTACGACTAGTTGGTTGTGCTTCCTCCATAGGAATAGGCGTACTAACTGGTGGAGTTGGGGTTCACCGTGATAGTACTGGCCCTTTGGGCACTGGAGCTGCCTTACTAACTGCTCTTGTTTGGGAGCTCTGTGGTGGAGATGGTGCTATGTCAACAGGAACTGGGTTACTATCGGCTGGGGTTGGGGTTAGATTGGGTGAAGCTGGTTCTCTGTCCATCGCAGTAGGGGTACAATCTGCGAGAGTTTGGGTTATGTGTGGTAGGGCTGGTTCTTGTGCATGTACAACCGGGGTGCTATCTCCACCAAGAGGTAGCACTGTTTTATTTGAAGACCGTGTTTTTAGTCCGCTAGATACTGGCATCACCCGCTCCAATTCAAATGGCTGATAAACAGGAAACATAGTTGAATGTACAGACATTGTATGAGAGACAGATGCAATAGATAGTGTGGAAAAAAGAGGGCATGAAATAGTTGACATGTATATTGTTTAACTAAAACGGATAGCATGACATAATTTCACATATATGATGTCTATCTAAACTGGATAGCATAACATAATTCAAAGATATGATGAATAACTAAACAGGATCGCATGACATAATTCACCTACATGTTATCTAAGTAATCAGGATCGCATCATTTAATTCACATATGTGATTTATATGCTAAACAGAGGGCATTCGATATGATGTCTGAACTAAGAACATGGTGTTGAATATTGTGTATATGATGTCTAAACTATGCAATGCAAGACACCGTATGCATGATATGAGCAGTATAGCCGTGCCAAGTTAGAGCATACACCTCAGTGGGGGAATAGGACTGGTCATCTGTCTCTGAATCCATCTCCGAGGAGCTATCGGGACCCAACAAGAGATCTGCTTCGACAGGTAGCACTGTCTGCTCTGAAGGTCTTGTTTTCATTCCATATTTTTCCATCTCCCACCCAAATGGCTGATTCACAAGAAGAGTAGTTTAATTTACAAACATTGTCGAGAAATGGAAATGTAATGAAGAAAAGGATGGGCAAGATATCATTCAAATATATGATGCCTGGTTAAACAGGATGGCATTGCACATTTCACATATATTATGGCTGGCTAAAACACATGAGACTGCATAATTCCCATATATGATATAGAAACTAAACAGGTGGCATTACAGAACATGTCTAAACTAAGCAGATGACATATATGATGTCAAAAGTAGGCACTGCAAGGCAACATATGCATGATATGACTAACATCATCATGCCAAGGTAGAGCAAACACCTTGGGGGGTAAATAGGAGTGGTCAGCGGCGTCTGAATCCGCCTCAGAACGGATATCTTCCTCTGGATTACAATCTGGAGAGGGGTGGGGAGGGTTTGCCATTGAACCCACCATGGAGTGATGTCTGCATGACATTGTATTGCCGCGCAAAACTCTTCTCTTTTTCTCTACATGTTCAGCATGACTGTGTACAATATCTGACATGCATACGAAAAAAATATGGTGAGATTATGTAAGGAGAGCATGCAGAATTTAGAGTGATGGTAACAACCAGTGGATCGACGTTTTTCCATTGAACCAAAATAGCCCTAATGGATCGACGTGAATGTATAGTAATAAGTGATGCAACAAGTGTACAACCTCTTTGCCGTAGCCGTGTCGACCTCAGCATCATTGGGTTGGTCGCTGAAGCAGTTGAGGCAGAGGTGGTTGTCGGAGGTGTGGAGGAAGATCTGAGGAATCTGTAGACGGCGTCCAGGGCACTGCTCTATTGTGATGGATCGTTCTGTCGTTGGAGCAGCTCCGGTGAGCCGTAAGATGTCAAGGCTGAAGCAGCACAAGACATACATCGTCAATCTCAAGTGGGATTCTAATAACATCTCCAATAGATGATGTAAAATGGATGTAAAATTAACATCACCAAAAACCACCTGACTACAACAGATGAGGTAAAAACTGTTGACTCTGAACTTAACTATAGAAACTGAAATTTACTGTGGAATCTGAATGCTACTGTCGAAACTGAATGCAATGGTAGCAGAGAGGCACTTGACATGTAGTTTAGGGAGGGCCTGCAGTTCATCTTCAACCTGCACCCCCCTGAGCCGCCAGCCACCACCGGCCGAACCGCCGGCCCCATCGCCGCGTCGCCGCCCCGAAACAACTCGCCACCGCCGCCCCGGCCAGCCCTCTAGGCCCCCCGCCCCCACCCTGAACCCTAAGATAGATAGTGGGGTACCTCTCCGGCGAGCCCCCGTCCCCGCTGCGGGTGGTTCTTCCTTAACTCCGGCGAGCCCCCCAACCCCTGAAAATCGACTGACCCAAAAGTCGATTCAGTCGACTGAAGTGTGGCTTAATCGGAGCAGAGCAACAACACGAGCGAGGGGGAGAGCAGCAGCAGCAGTTGGGCGAGCGAGCGAGCGATCGAGAGCCGGAGCAGCAGCAGCAGATCCGGCTGGTATGGACGCCGCCACCGAAGGGGCCTCGCACTGGGGGAGAGCCGCCGTGGAGATGTCGCCCGCGGCGCCGGCTTCAAGGTAGCCGCTCCATGGGGGTGCGGGATGGAGCACCGTCGGCGTCGGGAGGTCGAGTTAAGGAGAAGGTGCGATGCGATGAGTGTACAACCTCTTTGGTGGTGCCGAGTAGGCCTCGGCTTCGTCCGAGGAGTCGGTGAGGATGATGCGGTTCTGGTGGAGCAGGTTAAGGCGGCGCTGTGGGGATGGAGCAGCCGTGATAGACGAGGCGATCGTCGGAGCAGCTCCTTGGAGGTGGAGGACGGGGCGGCTGAACCAGCGGGACGGCGAGATGGAAGACGGATCCTCATTCGGGGAGGTGGACGAGGGACGTCGAGCTGTTGCGGTGGACAACGTCATCGGGGAAGAGGCTCCGGCTGGGCAGCGGTGACGTGGCGGACGGAGGAGGGTGGGGTTTCGCGGCTGGAGCGGAGAGGTTATGGCGGCCTGGGATTTCGAATGGAGAAAAGGGGGCGATGGGAGGGGGTGAAGCATGACTTAGGGACGCGCTTGTCCAAAATGTAGGGTGTGTTACAAAAGTACCCCCCACTGATTTGAACTAGCGGCCCTTTCGGCTCAGGGTTAGAAGGGGGATTTCACGTGTCGGGATTTGGCAGCTGGAGGGAGTTTTCACGCGCATTGTAATTTCGGGATAGCAAGGCGCGGGTTGTGAAGGCGCCAGTTTTGGGAGCACGATATCTGAATTTTCGGGATATAACAAGACGCGGGTTGAATTTTAGGGACAAGCCTAACGTGTAGTAATATTGTACTTGTACGTACCAAATCAATTCGCACCTCCCTCAACCAAAAAGAAAACAAAAAAATAAAACTATTCACACCACACAAAGAGAGAGTCTTGCCCCGTTTTACTAATGCTATTCAAAGCTACTCCCTCCTTCCATCTATATAGGGCCTAATGCGTTTTTCGATGCTAACTTTGACCAAATATTAGAGCAATGATATATGACATGCAACTTACACAAAGCACACCGTTAAATTCGTCTGTGAAAGGTTTTTCAATGATATAATTTTCACATTGTGCATGTCATGTACTATTAATCTTGTCAATAGTCAAAGGCGGTCTTAAAAATCTCATTACGCCCTATATAGATGGAAGGAGGGAGTATGAATCCATGTTATGTCCGATTAATTTTTTTCGCTTGCTGTATAATGCATGTAACCTACTCATACCAACATTTTAGTGCATTCCAAATGTCTATACTACCGTTGCAATTCGAACTAAATTTGAATTCGTTTCTCTATTTCAATAAGAATCTACAATCATGATTGTTGCCAACTTCAACCATCATAGTTTCCTTGCTATCCGCCAGATATAAATCGGACGGCCTATAATGCAGGATGGCAGGCACACCATCATTAACAACTCCGTTTTTTATAAGAGTAGAGATAAAATATATTAAATGTACTATAACATGTTCATAACCACACTATGTGTATCACCATTATATATATTCACACATGCGTCGGTTTGAAACACTATGATAAATTCTTCAAATATCCGAATTCGCTTTCTATAATGAAGTATATATGATCTCTATTCATCTTTTACACCCACACAACCCTCTTATCTTTGTAGCTAGCGCTAACTTTCTCTTGTGCATGCACACGCCCGCATCCCTCTCACCCTCCCTCAGCATTCTCTAGCTCCATCGCGCAAATTCGTCTTTTCACTTTAGGTCGTTCACCCATGGTGTGTGTAGGCCCCCAGCTCCTTCTGTACGGCACACATCGATCGATATGCCTCTCTAGCCAGGTGTGCCTAGCACAAACACAAGCTTCCCCTCTTCTCTTGTCACCGTCCATGCCTCACTCCCACCACTCTTTTCATCGTTCTCGTACTCGCACACTCCTCCCCCCTCGATATAGTATGCCTCTCGTACCACCTCCTACATGCATCCCTCTCTCTCTATCCTTCTCCTCGTGCCTCATTTGCTTCTAACACACACATGCATGTATACCGATCGATCTCCCAACATATACCTAGACCGACTTTAACTACCCCCCCATCGATCGACGTACCTCACAAGTTATGTCTCTCCTTTCTCTAACAAAGGGCGATTGATCTTCCTATGTAGTTACGTCTGCTTACCACAGCCACATCGTCCCCCCTCATCATTCGTGCATGCCTCCTGACCCGTCTCTCACACGCACGTGCACAGACAACAAGCAACCATCTCCTCTCTTATTGATATTGCGGGCGTGCCCTCCGTTTGTCTAGCAAGCCTATCCCACCATTTGTTAGAAGCAACTCCACTACCACCCCCTCCAACACTCTAGCTCTGTCTCTCTCCCAACCTTATTCCTCTCCTGCACATATGCATGGATGCCGATCGATCTCCCTTAATACATGAGGCAGATCGATCTCCTTAATACATGAGGTAGGCCTCTCTCCTCCTCCACACATATACCAGCCATTGTACCTCTATAGTTAATTGGGCCTCCCTCTTCCCCCACCACACACCGATAGTCGAGCGCTGCAGGTAGGTATCCATGCCACAGAGACAAACTGCACATGTCCCATCTCACGTTCCAGTAGGCCAGCCACTCTATATCTTTGACGTGGGCACACACAAATTCGATGGCACTCTTTATCGATCGCGCGCGCACACACACACACACATCATCCCTCTCTTCGATTCTATGGACACCTCAAGCCGATGATACCTCCACTCTCTTCTCGTGGATCGCCCCCTCTATATATATATGTTATATTCAGGACTCTATTTCACACACATTGCATATGTTACATTTTTTGATTGACCCCCCCCCCAAAAAAACTCTCAAGAACCCACACACTATATCTCTCTAGGTTTGTATCTCTCTCACACAACCCCACGTAGGTGGTGTACGTATACAAGAAGAGAATAGGTGCACCGTGCATGTACTCACGCTTCGTGCCCAGCCACACCCGCGCGGGTACACGGTGGAGCTCATTTCTTTACGAAATGGCAGCCCACGTGCTAATTTGAACGCCTGTAGCGGTTGTTTACCTAGGGAGGTCGTGTACCACGCGTGCACGAAACAAAGTTCGACTTGATGCGTTGCCGCGTTATTTTTTAAAATAAAGTTATAGCGCTCAATGGCACGTACACAGAATATAAAACGATTTTTATGGAGAAAAAGGTAGTCCGCTCACTATATACAATGGAGCCTGCCTGCCTGGTTTGTCGCTCTTCAGAGTATCTCACACAAGGCTGCGGTGGCCTCTCTCTCTCTCACCGTTGGTCACTGATCCGGCCGCATCCCGTCCGCCGGGGGAAAGGGAGTGCGGTGGCCTCTCTCTCTCTCACCGTTGGTCACTGATCTGGCCGCATCCCGTCCGCCGGGGGAAAGGGAGGAAGTGCATCGTTTCTCCGTTTGACGGCGCCAAGGTAGCACGTCCCGATTTGCGGTACACGCCGTTCTCTCTGACCAAGCTCCGGCGCGGCAGGGCCTACGCCACCTGCTCGCAGATTCCGCCCGCCGCCGCTCACCTAGTTACATCCCGACGACCTCCAGGTATCCCCTCCGGCCTTGCTCCACTGCCCGTCTTCCCACGTCGCTGCATGTGGATCTTCCATAGTTCTTTGCCCAAAACGTAGCTCGTCCGGCGTACTTTCCATATTGCATTCTCGTCCTCACACCGTTTTAGACAAACACAACTGTGTTGTTATCTTCCCTTAGGACAAGGAATATGCTTCTTTTTTGTCGTCGCATGTGTCATCAACTGTTATTGGCCAGTAATTGTTTCCTTTCTACTCGTTGCTATTGCGACCTTTTGGTGAACTGCACAAATCACTTTTTTCTTAAGAGTGTTGTGTGCAGTTGTACTAAAATGTCACACGGGCAACGTCTCTACATTTCAGTGCGACTGCACAAAGGGAGATTGGTTTTGCTCTATCCTCCTCATCCAACTCCGAGCCTAATCTTCTCCAACTAGTTAGTCTTAAGAGAGATTGCAAAGGTGACCAACTTCTATTTGTGTGTTTATTGTTTCATCAGCAGTCCTCTATTATCGTAATCACACTTAATATCTTTGGAACAGGGACGCTCAACTCTATTTTAGTGGAACTGCACAAAATGATCGGAATGTTGCATGCTCCAGACAGCTACTTTTTTCCCCAACATGCCTTGTTGATTTAGACAGAGCTGGGGGGACGTTGCTGCCAATGAAAGCATGGATCAATTTTAATTTAACACCTTCTCACAACTCTGTCTTCAGTTGTGATGTAATTATTAGCTCTGATCTGCTAATAATTGACATGCATTAGCAAGGAAGTTAGTTTTTTATTGTTTCTGAAAGAGCATCGATGGCAAGACACGCGAAACAAAAGCTGAAAGCTCACACCATTGTACAATTTCATGTCGCTGGAAAATTATTTGTATAGTACGTCAATTATGTAAACAAATGATGGAAGCTTGATAGCATTGCCAGAAGCCTCTTCATCATCCGGGTCCATGTGCCATGCACAAAATTATACTCCTTCGTTCCTAAATATTTGTCTTTTTACAAATTTCAAACGGGCATATTTTAGAGTGTAGATTCACTCATTTTGCTTCGTATGTGTACTCCCTCCGTTCCTAAATATTCTATTCGTCTTTCTAGAGATTTCAACAAGTGACTACATACGGAGCAAAATGAGTGAATCTACACTCTAAAATATGTCTATATACATCCGTATGTGCCAGTCCATTTGAAATCTCTAAAAAGACAAATATTTGAGTAGTCACTCGTTGAAATCTCTAGAAAGACAAATACTTCGGAGTATATTTAAGAACCGAGGGGGTAGTGCACAACCGCATGGGAGACTCAGCCCGGTCGTTGCGCCGCATTAATAGTGAGTAATGAGCAGTCAAATCATAAGCCCCACCTTTCCCACTGTAAGTTGCTCTGAAGAAGCAACCATCAATATGCTCTTCTTTGAATCCGCTCATACTACTCCATCCGTCACTGTTTATACAGCGCGCTTCAGAAAAAAGAAAAAAATATATCTGTGGGACCAAGGCGACTAGCGATCGGCCTGAAAAATAGCACTGGTAGTTATAGCACGGCGTCTATTACTAGAGGGAATAATGCGTACACACATGCATGCACTGCTTCCACCCCGGGTACACACATGCATGCACTTACTCCACTCCGTAGTAGTCCAGTACATGGAGAGAAAATTGTGGACTTGATTGCGGTTACCACGCCCTCATTAATTGAGCATTAAACCAAACGCGTCTAAAGTCTCTCTGGTGGTGGAAATGCATTGAGAGAAATGCATCATAATGAAGCGCGCCCTGTAAACTGTGATGGAGGGAGGAGTAGTATGAAGGTGCAAAACCAAGTACGCGTATGGCCAGTCGGTCAACGCACCTCCTCTTGGCATATCACTGACATGTGGGACAGGAGTGAGCAAACCGATCTCAATTGACGGCAAAGAGCCAACCCGCCGTTCCTTGAGAGAGACGAGGAGCGAGAACACACAGACGGGCTCGCACGGAGGCCAAGATA
The DNA here is from genome assembly GCF_018294505.1 of Triticum aestivum. Lineage (NCBI taxonomy): Eukaryota > Viridiplantae > Streptophyta > Magnoliopsida > Poales > Poaceae > Triticum > Triticum aestivum. The sequence continues at coordinate 2,102,597 of NC_057802.1, read as the reverse complement.
TATTCGAGCATGGTTGGTTGATCGATATCATTCATTACATGTTGGGCTGCCGTTTTCCGCCCTTCTCCGGAATAAACGTGTACTTTATCAGAGATAAAAAAAGAGTACAGACGCTCCACCATGCGGTTCTAGTAGTAGTAGTACTCGTACTACTGCGCTTGGCTCTTCGCCTCTTCGTGAAGTCGAACAATGATGGTACTCCGCATGTTGGGTACTACAGTGTATGCCTCTGACAATCTGACACCGAATGGACTGATGCATGTCCACCGAGGGTAGGTTGCATTAGTCAAAAGGCGTAAGCGAGCTTCACCTTGTCCTGCAAGCTTCTCCTCGTTCTGCGAGTTGACGGGACACACCAAAAAGTAGTGCTAGTCCATACTCCCTCCTTTCCGGTTAATATGGCTTAATCTTTTTTGCGGGTAAATGAGAGAGCTTTATTCATATATAAGCATTCTTAGGACGATCAACCAAGACACTGGTCACTAGGAAGCGAGGTACCCCGCAAAAAAAGAAGTAGGAAGCGAGGTGTTTCATCAAGCCAGCTCTCGGCCACATTCAAAGTGCAGCAAGCACGGTTCGCACGAAGATGCGCCGCAAGGTTTGCTGACCTGTTTACATGCTGAATAACAAAAAAGAGGAAATATTACCGAGCGCTACTATTTGTAACAGGATATGAGCCAGAATTAAGCGAGAATTGTGGCGAGTGTTCCATGCAATCAACTTCCATTATCACATGCGAGAACCCTCGAAGAGAACAAAATGTGTTGAAGATTGCTTTATCACATTTTAAAATTATAATAAGAGTGCAGACGCTCCTCCATCCGGTTCCTAGTACTAGTATAGTACGTACCTTTATAGACTATAGTAGTAGTACTAGTAAACTTTGCGCTTGGCTGTTCGCCTATTCGGGAAGTCGAACAATAATAGCACTAGTAGTATAGTGTATGCTTCTGGCAATCTGACACCGAATTAACTGTTGCACGTCCACCGCCTGAGCGAGGGAGAGCTTGCATTAGTCAAAAGTTTCTCCTTGTCCTGCGAGCCACCGCGCGCAAGCTTCTCCCGTCCTGCAACCTTCTCCTCGTTCGACAAGTTGACGGGACACAACAAAGTAATGCTAGTCCATACTGCCTCCTCTCCGGTTAATATGGCTTAATTTCAAACGAGATAAATACACTGTCTGTCACTGTATATTTGTAAAAATACGGTCAGTGGACTTCATAATACGCTCATTGCGCTCATTATATATATTTTCCGGTGTTTATACGGTCACTAGCTCACCGTGACTGAGTATGTGTGTGCATGCACGTGTAGGTTGAGCACTTGAGCGTGACCGTGTGTGTTCCGTCGTGTGCTCGGACATGCATTAGGGCGTCGCGCGCGTTTTTGCGTCCATGTGTACGTGTGACTGTTGCATACACGTACGGGGGGGGGGGGGTACGTAGGGGCCACTAAGGAGCAGTCAAATCACACAGTAAGTTAGTGGGAAGAAGCAACCATCATTTCACTCTTGAATGACACGTACGCAATATAAAATGGTTGATATGGAGAGAAAAAGAAAACCACTATATATACACTAGCAGGAGCCTAAGCTACAAGCCTGCTTGTTTAGGTTGCTCTCTTCACAAGCATAGAACGACGGGCCTGATCCCGCAGCTGGGGGAAGGGAACAATGTTCTACGTAGACGCGGTCGACATCGGCGAGGGAGAAAACCCACAGTCGGTGCGTCCCAATCGGGGGTCACCGCGGTATGGGCCGATGCCGCGTCCCAACCGCCCTTCTAGCTACAGCCCGACGTCCCAGGTAGTCCATCTTCCTTTTAGAGCCGGCTTGCTCCACTGCCGTAGCTCCATCTCCATGTCGATCTTTCTCTACTTCTACCGGCTTCTACTTGTGATGAGTTTATGTCTCATGAACTAGTGCCAGTACTATTATTCTAATCACACTTCTTCAATATCTTTGTCATCAGGGGTGCTCAGGTCGATTTTAGTGGAACAACACAAAAGCATCGTATGATCCGAGGGTGCCAGCCGTCTTTCCTTCGACAGGTTCTACCTGGCCAGGAAATTAAATCATGTTTAGGGTTTAGGGTTTAAGTCGTAGTGACCCCATCAGTAGTTTTCTTTCGTACACGCTCTCACAACTTTTTTCTTTAGTTGTGAAGTAAATATTGGCTATGATCTGTGAATCATTGAGATGCATCAGCATGCGTGTTAGTTTTCCTTTGTATTTGATGGAATGTTGTAACGGGGCAACCTTGGAATAGGAATGAAAATGGAGTGGAAAGTTTCCGTTTTTCCGGAGAAAAAATGGAAACGGAGAGAAACCAACGTTTCGTTTCGTTGGATCGCGCCATCGAGCAAAACCAACGTTTAAATCATGTCTGTCGTGTTCGTGTCTCACCCTCCTCCACGGCTCGACCCCACACGGTCGCTCGGCATGCCACTCACCGCAAACCGAGTATACGATAACTTTCTCGCCTGCTTGTCGATGGATCGCGCCATGGAGTACTAGCACTACTGGAAGAGATTGACGAGTTGGGGGAGGACAACTAGCTGTAGCACGGACTCCCAAGAACTTTTTACATGCATGTTGTAGCCGGCTATTGCGACCTTTGAACGCGAAGAAGCCGCGTGCACCCGGAAGCAGCGCGGGCGACGCTCTCTCGGCCGGCGCGCCGCTTCAATGCCGGCGCCAGTGAGAGGTTGCGTCCGCTCTGGCCGGGCATGAATGCGGCACTGACCGTTTCGGACGGGAAGCACGCTCGGGTGATGAAGAGGGTTCGGGTTGGTCAGGACCGGCCGTGGCAGCGGCCCGGACGTGCGCAAACAAGAGATGTTGTACGTTAATATTGCTGCTATATAATTAACAACGTAAATAATGTGCCAGTTGGACAAATATGATTGGAGATGGATATGGAAATGGAATTTTACATAAACACGGATATGCATGTCTATGTCTATGTGTGTGTGCGCGACGACTCTCGCGACCTGGAAGCGGGGGCGTGTTTTTGATCGAGTTTTCTTTCTTGGTACGTTAGAAAATCAGTTTGTCTAATTCACATCTAGATGTTATTCAAGGATATCACATCTAAGCTCCCACAAGTATATAATGTAGCAACAAGAAACAAAAAAAACTAGGAAAAAAATAGACCACAAACAAAGTGGACATCAACTTAGATGTGACATAACTATGTCACATCTAGATGTGTCCTAGACAGTCCCTTAAAAAATTGTCCGCCAGTTTTCGTTTCTTTTTTCCGGGAACGCGCGTATTCTATTTAAAACCACTGCTATGGAGAGATTTTTTACTCCATTATAGCCTCTTGTTTGATAGAGTTTCTCGCGTCTCGCTCTCTCACCCTCTCCATATATGTTACACGCTGGAGGCTCAGCGTTCATTTGCTAGGGTTCGCTATATTCACAGTCTCTTACCCTCTCTTCACCAGATCTAAACAAGACTGCGTTGGCCTCTTGTCTCTCTCTCCCCCCTCACAGCTGGTGAAGGAGGCGTCCGTATCCCGTCGCACCGGGAAGGGGAGGAGGTGCAGCATTCACTCTATCGCCTTCGGCGAGGGAGGCAATCCACTGCCGGCTGCGCTGTTCTCTTTCACCCAGCGCCTATGCGGGAGGGCCACCGACCCCTTCTTCCTCGCTGCCGTACGTAGTGTGGGCAGATCCGGCCTCCCGCCGCACGCTTTGCCACATCCCGACGACCCTAAGGTATAAGTTTCTTTGAAACCGTCGTTGCTCTAGCTGCATGTGGATCTTTTTCAATCTGTAGTCGAATCTAGGTCTTGGTTCAAAGAGGAAAGAAGGGTGCGGTGGCTGGAGCAAGAATCTAGGACATGGTTCAATGAGGAAAGGAGGGGCGGAAAGTAGTATAGACTGGCTATCCAGCCGCTTTGTAGGTCGAAAAGGGAAAAAGGGGGTAACCCAGTACACACATCTGTAAGGAACCGATCTCTTTGTTGAAAAGGGAAAGAAACTGGGGGGTCGGGTAGTTTGTGCAGGACTAGATTTGGTGCCCTCACATAGGAAGAAGGTTCAAAGAGAACAAATATGGGACCAGCGCATATATGCTGCTTGGCTACATACTCTGCATCACCCATTTATACGTGTGGACGCACATGGTGCTGGCATGTCCCATACAGCTATTTTGCTGTTGTTAATCTAATAATGCCGCCGGAAAATTGAAGCAATGCCACTGTTAAAAGTAAATTACATTTTTTAACGAATGTTGTTTCAAGAGAATGTCTCTGTTAATATGAATCAATGCAACCGTTTTAGAAATGCTACTGTCCTACTTTGTTTTCCATCCAAGATAAGTTAGATGCTTCTTTCTGTCACTGTTTGTTTCATCCTTCTTTATCGGCAAGTAATTATTTCCTTTTTTGCCTCTGTTAAAACAGGGCTATCGATTCAACTTGTTGCTATTGCGACATTTTGTTTCGCTACTCGAAACAATTATGTTTTAAGAGTGTTTTGTGCAGTTCAACTTGAATGTCACACCGGTGACTTTGCTTAATTTTGGTGGAACTGCACAAAAGGAGATCGAGATTTGTTTCCAGTCTTCGTGGCGAGTTGTTTCAAATCTTGGTCTCAACCACATGATGTGCAGTGTGCTTTGAGATGTTGTGCTACTTGTTTTGGTACTGTTTTAAATAAATGTTGATTTGAAGCTGTTGTATTGCTGTCTTTTCCCATTAAGTAGTGAACAAAAATGGGACCAACCCAGACATGATGCTTGTTGCTTTGTTACAACAAATTCAGCATCACCCCCTTTATAAGCCAGTAATTGATGCCACTCTCAGAATTAACTACTGAATCTTATTTCAAAACTGCAACACTTGTTAGAGATTGGCGGGATTACCATTTTTGTGGCCGCATGTTTCATCCTCCTTTATTAGCCAGTAATTGATTCCTTTTTTGCCTCTGTTTAAACAGAGATATGTATTCAACTTGTTGCTATTGCGACATTTTGCTTCGCTATGCGAAACACTTTGCTTGATTTCAGTGCAACTGCACAAAACGAGATTGGATTTCCTATTCGTGTTGGCAGATTCGTATTTTATCTTGTCCGTCTCATGAAAGGTCAGTACAGGCCTTCATCCACATGATTGTGCAGTGTGCTTTGAGATGTTGTGCTACTTGTATTGGTACTGTTTTAAATAAATGTTGAATTGAAGCTATTGTATTGCTGTCTTTTCCCATTAAGTAGTGAACAAAAATGGGACCAACCCAGACATGATGCTTGTTGCTTTGTTACAACAAACTCTGCATCACCCCCTTTATAAGTAGATGGAAGCACATACTGTTGTTGCACCCACTCTCCCCTGGAACTGTTTATGCTTTTTAATCTAATGCCGCTGGTAAAATTAAGCAATGCCACTCTCAGAATTAATTAACTACTGAATCCTAGTTCAAAACTGCAACACTTGTTAGGAATGGTACTATCCTGCTTTGTAGTTCTTTCTACATGTTTAACCAAGGTATTGTTAAGATAATGTCTCTGTTAAAATGAATCAGTTGCATTGTTTTAGGAATGGCACTTTTCTGCTTTGTCGTTCTTTATACATGTTGAAACAAGGCATTGTTAAGATAATGTCTCAGTCAATATGAATGAATCACACTGATGGAGAATTGCTACTCTCCTGCTTTGTTTCCCATTAAGATAAAGTAGATCAGTAGATGCTTTTCTTCTGGGAGTACAAGTCATCAACCGTTATTTCTCAGTAATTGTTTCCCTTATACCTATTGTTGCTTACAGGGATATCAAAATTAAAGCTCGGTTTTATTCCGACTTTGATTTTAGTTGAACTGCACAAAAGGAGCCAATGTGTCCAAGGCAAACTGCTGCATTACTGGGTCCAGTTGGTCGTTCCACTTTGTAGAAAGAAGCAGTCACTGTTTGCGCTACATTACAAAAGGAATGACCGAGAAGCTTTACAGAGTATTATTAGACACCGGTGACATGACTAGTCTGCAGAGACCATTGGCAATTTAACAACACGTGGAGTGCCCTGGGCAAAAAGTGCCCAAACAAGTACAAGAAGCTACGACAGGACTCCACGATCATAGGCATTACATATTTTGAATGGGAAAAGCTTGTCAAAGTTTAATCATTGATGTTAGCAAGAAGATGTTAGTTTAATATATTGGAATTGGAAAACCTTGTCAAAATTTGCTCATTGATGTTAGCCAGAAGACATGCATTTGATATTTTTGAGTGGGACGCCCTTGCTGTGAGCAGCGTCGAGTGTTTTTTCCTATTCCTGTGTTCAGTTTAGAAGTAAATAGTTACTCTGCTGAGATATTCCTGTGTTAAGAGTTTGTTCTGAATATTGTCTATGTAATGCCAGGCCTTGTGTTTGATTGCAAAGTTGAGCTTGGAATGTTGTGGCATGCGGCATCACGAGCTGTTCACCGTGCCTCCTGAGAATAATGCTTCATATTGTTTTGCATGTCGATCTAATGCCAGTGATTTGCTTGTTAAGAAGATCAGCCTCTTCTGTTGTTTCCGTGCTTAAGAAGTTCATCGTCTGATGTTTCATTCATAGCCTATACGACAAGTCGGGTAGGTTAGACGTGAAACCATATGATCTTCCGACCAACTCATGATATTAGGCCGTGATTGGATCGTCGTTTTCCAACCAAAACCGCTTGTAAAACTGACGCTTGTAAATTAATGCAGATGGTCTCGGGCGAAGGCGCTTGGTTGGTCGATTTCGACTAGTAAAATATCAGAAGTACTTCACACACGATAAAAATGCTGAACGACACTCGGACGATTGCTAATCCAGCCGTTAGCTGCTGTTTCAGCCTTGCCCATGGATGGCATGATACGCACGTCGTGCATGTATCGTCTGGTAATGTCGTCCATATAGCAGTGCTCGTAAAATATACACTAGTCTCTCAAATTACACGCGTAACCCGCCGGTTTTACTTACAGACCTCGGGCCCTCGGTTTCATTACGCCTGTATTTTACGCGTTGTTTCCGATGACGAGTAAATTACACTTTGTATGTTAATACAGGTTTGAAATAAACCAGAGCTCCCAAGCGCGGCCTTACCGTTTCATGCCATCTCAATTTCTCGAAGGTGCTCATAGGTGTCCGATGATCCTGGTTTTCTGAATGAGCAGCGGGCGCTGTATCAGACCATCCGTAGGGCCCGCGAGGCCCTCTCTGTTGTCCTTCGAGTTGTTGCGCTCGCCGTGGCGCCGAGCATTGTTAACATCGTCAACGAACATGAGGATTCAGGAGATGACTTTATTTTGACTAGATGACACTAGGGACCCATTAGGGCCATAGCCGCACGTACGCAAGTGCCTCCTTATTATGTACAACTATTTTTTTTGCTTTCTCCTGGTTTCCTGACATCACGGTCCCACACCATTGTCAACCTATGTAGTCAATATAAACGAGAGAATTGCACAAGGTGCGGCCGACAGCTGGGACCAAGCAGCTCGAGCAGTATTTGTGTTTTTGAGGCGTGAGCACTGCAGAGTTTTTCTTGGCGATGATTTCGTTGTTGTTCAGAGGAGAGCAGGGTATTAACTGGGCGGGCTGTGGCCCGTCTAGCCCAGGCCAGATATCCAGCCCAGATACTAATTTTTTCAAGATGAAAATGGCTAGCCCAGCTATACGTCTTTTTGAGGAATACTCAGGCAAGGTCAACTTGTTATTCTCCGCCCCGCTGGGCTGCAAATCTTTCCTAGGAGGGATGCATTAGGCTTAACAGGAAAATGGGCTTTAAAAATAATAAATGGGATGTAATTATAAAAACTGGGCAATAACTATTAAAAAATGCACCAAACATGAAATTAGTTTATAAAATATTATTTATGGATTTTGAAAATCTTAAATTTTCATTGTTGCGCGCGCAATGTTTCGTTGGATTTTTACGTAATACAAATTTATATTTAATCTGACTAGAAATTTCGGGATAAAAATATTTCGGATCCCATCAAAATGTGGGAAATTTTATTGAATTCTGTCTTCAACGGTTGGTTGGAATTATTAATCGTTGTCCTAGCTAGAAAATGGGCTGTACTTTTAACAAACTGTAAATGGGCTGTTGTAAATTCCATTAGAATTCAAAAATGGGCTGTACATTCTTAGAAAACGCAAATGGGCTATAAGTTCTCTGCCACACACTTGTGGGCCTACTAAGTGATGCGTCCCCTAAAAAAATAAGTTGACGCGTATGCATGGCTTTGTCAACTTATTATAGTCAACACACGGTTCTAGCAGCAGTGGCCGTTGGATGTCTATCCAACGGATGTCGTGCTTCTTCTTCAATCTCGGATATTCTTAGCTTCGGCCGCCCAAAAAATGATTCCTCCCCCTGACATCTGGGGCGCACCGTTTCAGAGGCTGACCTGTGGGCCTACTAAATTGGAGCGTACCAAGGGCTTTGTCAACTTAGTCAATATAAACGATTCTAGCTTCAGTGACCGTACGATGTCCATCCAACGGCCGTAGTGCTTCTTCAACCTCTGGTCTTCTTGGTCTAGCCGCCCAAAGCAGCGCTGGTCGTGCCGCCTGCTCCTGCCTCCCGTGGACGGCTGTGCTGCCGCGGAGGCCTCACCGCCCCCATACTACTCCCACCGCTGGCCAGGCCATCCCTCCACTCACCCACACCCCCTGTTATTCTGGGGCGACGGCAGCCTCACACCGCAGCCGAACCAGTGAACCCTCGTACTCCTCTCCGCGCGGGCTTCCACTGCTGCGTCTTCTCTGGCTCCGCGTCGTCCCTTCCTAGGCCTCGCCGTCATCCACCGCCCTGGTGCTCTCGGCGCGTTGTGGTCAACGTGGTCAACGACCGACTTCCATCGGAAGAGTACTGTACATGGAGAGGCTGACAGCTGGGTCCACGGCGGCCGCAAGGAAGTGCCTCCTTATTACGCGCAAAATAATTATTCCTCCACCTGACAGCGGGGACCCACCGGACGGGCCACCTTATTTCGCGAAAAAAACGTTTCCCCCTGACTGCTGGGACCCACCGGACGGGCCACCGTATTTTGCGAAAAAAACGTTTCCCCTGCTGTCAGCTCGGACCCACCGGAAGTGCCTCCTTATTACGCACAAAAAAATAAATACTCCCCCTGCTAGATGGGACCCACCTTGGTGGGAGGCTGACTTGTGGGCCTACTAAGTTGACGGGGACGGAGGGCTTTGTCAACTTACTCAATATGAACGATTCTAGCTCCAGTGACTGTACGATGTCCATCCAACGGCCATAGTGCTTCTTCAACCTCTGGTCTTCTTGCTCCAGCCGCCCAAAGCAGCGCCGGTCGTGCCGCCTGCTCCTGCCTCCCGTGGCCGGCTGTGCTGCCGCAGAGGCCTCACCGCCCCCTACTATTCCCACCGCTGGCCAGGCCCTGCGGCGACGGCAGCCTCACACCGCAGCCGAACGAGTGAACCCTCATACTCCTCTCCGTGTGGGCATCCACTGCCGCGTCTTCACCGGCTCCGCGTCGTCCCCTTCCTAGGCCTCGCCGTCGTCCACCGCCCAGGTGCTCTCGGTGCGGCGTGGTCAACGTGGTCAAGGAACGACTTCCATCGGACGTGGACTGTACGTGAAGAGGCTGACAGCTGGGTCCACGGCGGCAGCAAGGAAGTGCCTCCTTATTACGCGGAAAATAATGATTCCTCCACTTGACAGCAGGGACCCACCGGACGGGTCACCGTATTTCGCGAAAAAAACATTTCCCCCTGACTGCTGGGACCCACCAGCTACACCTTCGCACGCAAGGAAGTGCGTCCGGGCAAAAAAAACCCAAAACGATTCGCCCCCCTGACTGCTGGGACCCACCAGCTACATCTTCGCAGGCAAGGAAGTGCCTGACAGTCGGGACCCACCTGGTCGAAGCATACGTAGCGTTGTCATTCTGGTCGCGAACGTGTACGTACATATATACTGGTCGATGTAGAGGCACGCACGTGTCGTAGTAGAGGCACGTACGTGTCGTAGTAGAGGCGCGCACGTAGCATGTACACGTACGTACAACGGCGAGGGTGCAAGAAAGAAAATACGGCCGCGTACGTACATACGGGCAGGGTCTCGAACGCCTACTCGCGCATACGTACGGCGAGGGCTCGTGTACATGGCTGGGTCGGAACGGAGAAACAGCGTCGTCGTCGTGTTCATGGGGAGGCAACGGAGTGCGTCGTGTTCATGGGGAGGCAACGGAATGCGTCGTGTTCATGGGGAGGCAACGGAATGCGTCGTGTTCATGGGGAGGGGTGTGGCGTACCGCAAAACGGAGGAAACGGACCCCCTACGGTCGAAACGGGGGTCCTGTTGATCGGGAGGAGTGTAGCGTACCGCAAAACGGAGGAAACGGACCTCCTACGGTCGAAACGGGGGTCCTGTTGATCGGGAGGGGTGTGGCGTACCGCAAAACGGAGGAAACGGACCTCCTACGGTCGAA